>NW_025776820.1:0-120856 GCF_021130785.1 Homalodisca vitripennis | reverse complement strand
TATAGATCCATAAATTCTCACTAAACGTATTGATCTTTACAGTATAAATACTTGATAAAAACGTTTTAAAAAATGTCAGACTGCATAATTTTGTTATTATTATTGAAGTCCTAATAGATTAGGATAAGCAAAATATAATTTAATTTATACACCGGTTGATATTAAAAGGAAATATATTCTATTCTCCGTTGCAATTTAAGTAATTATAAAATATAGAGGTTACTCCTTATTTAGTTCAATTTGATCTTGAAGTACACTCCTAATTGCACCCCAATCTTTTAAGTGCATAATGTGCTGACTTGAAAGATGTATCAATATTTATTAAAGATAAGTTTGATTTAATATTATTAGCATCTGATAGGATAAGACTTCTACGTTCACCACATATAAAACTTTAAGATCAATGCTATAACATTTACCTTTTTCATAAAGATTAAGTTCACAACGGTTAAAAATCGACCTCAGGTAGCGGACACAGGTACTAACTTTACCAACACCCTGGAGGTGTTTTATGGAGAAACAAAATGAGGCAATACATTGATGAAGTGAAAGGAGATATAAACGAGAAACGACTTGCGGTCGAATTTCTATTTAAGTTACAGCAGTGGAAAACGAAATTGTGTGTGCTGATAAAAAATTAGATTTGAAAACATAACCAGTAAATTGCACATAAACCTGTCAGCTCGTCATCAGAGTCTCGGGAGTCAAGTCGTGGAACACTATTAGCGGTTTTTTTTCTCGCACTATTTGTAATTCCACCATTACATTTTTTGTATATTTAGATTTAATCCATATAGGAAAGAACTAAGATCAATGCTTGTAAATATAAAACATCTAGTACAGATCTTACATTATCTAGTAGAATCAGATAGGTACAGTTACAACGCAGGGTGACCTACGCATGTTCATATAAAGCTTATAAATGATCAAATCAATCCTTTACTGGTTGACCTGGAAGAAATCGAAATCGAAGAAATCGAAGCTACTTTTGGAAGAATCAAAACGACACAGCATCGAAAGGGATACAAAATATTAAAAACAGTATTTACATGCACATAAACATACAATACAGTAAGTGAGTTACAGTACTTCTGCTGTTCTACAGGTAAATAAGTCAAAGCCATGAGTTGCTACAATCTAAACGCAAGGCGTAATTGTTTCAACACTAATATTCAGACAACATATACAGCCATACATACAAGACAACATCTAGTTGAATTGTATTTCAATGAAAATTGTGATGTTTTGACTTATCCATCTGAAGAATATCCCAGCCAAAACGACAGAGGTTCAGCCGTGGTGTTCTGGTCATAGGCCGGAAGAAGACTGAATACAAATTTTGCTAACTTTGTTCGTATCAACTTGAAGGTGAAGGAAAATTTCTCTAAATGCATCTGTACTAAAACATTTTTCAAAGGTTTTTAAATTGTGTTTTCATGGTTAACAAGGAATAATTATTGTCTGTTAAGAAATATGTTATTCGTATGGCGTAAGTTAGTTATAGAAATTATCAGGAGGAACAATCTAAAATTTTACACCAGAAAAAACTTATTTATCTAATTTTGTATAGGTCTTTACAGCAGAATAAAGTATATAAACCCAGTATAGAAAGTTGTATTAAACAAATAGATAATACCAGTCGTATGCTGGAGAATCATGAAATAAATAGTTTCATTAATTATAACATGTTTGTTTTAGTTATTGCAGAAGAACTATAATTTGACCCAATTCAGAAAATAGTTATTTGCAAAATGGTAGTGTGGCAAATATCAACCTGTCCAAGCTGGGATTATTGACAAAATTCACCCTCTTTGGTTCTAATTTCTAAGATAATTTGAATTATAGTAAAGTAGTATGTTCCTAACACAGTAAAACATAACGAAAAAATGTATAATCGTTAAGGTAAGCAACATGCGGAAAAAGCTTCATTTTGTTATGCAAAACTTTCTTTTTTACTGGTTCCATGTAACTCTCGTTTATTATTGGAAAACAAAATCCAAACCATCTGCCGGAAATTATGTCTTGAAGTAAATTTCGATTGGATCTACTATAATTTTACATATTAAATAACCAATTTAAACAGGAATTGGGACTGCCTATGGTTAAAATAGTTTTCCCGTGCATCACTAATGATACTATAACCAACCAGCAATGGTCTGCAATGACACTGTTATGCGCACTCAGGTTAGGGCATTGTATGGTGCTCTGGCCAGTATTTTCAGGTCGTCTGGCCCTTATTAGGTTGCGAGGATAGGGATATCTCGGTGTACGTAACATGTGCTTTAAAAATTTGCATGATAATTCGTTTTTACATAAGCAACATTAAGTTATATGATTGTGCACATTTCAACCGTGAAATTTAGTTGAGCGCCATTAATGCACTTAGTAGCCTGAAACATTTCGTTTATGTTTTTCTGAGGTGATGTTAAGTTTACTCTTTTGCATTATCATTCTATATGACCATATGGCGATAGTAAAATGAGTTATATCATTAAAAATTAGCATGCAAACTTAGCGAAGCCTTTTACAACAACACGTGGAGTAGCGTACTCGTACCTTGTAGTATAACAAACAATAAAAGAAATGTATATGGTTCATGTAAAAACACGTAAATAGTGAAACATGTAAATTTAGGAATGTTTTAGGAGAATTCACAAGGAACCATGCTGGACTAACTTATCCCGTAGATGCCTACATGTATTCTACTTCTACTGATGTAATATATACAAATTAAGTAAGTTATGTTTCAATTGATATGTGCTGAATGTTTAATCATTTTAGAATTGAAAGGACAGGGCAGATTTTGTCATTTTACACCAAGAAACAATAAAAACCATCGCCAATGTATCCTGAAAATCATAATAAATTGAACCGAGTTTGACGTTAACATGGATCGATAAAATACCAACATTATGGTGACCTAATAAAAACTGCAGTGGATTATAATTTTAAGAAAACACGGAGTAAGCTCATTAATTGTGTTGAAGATAAATATCCTTTGGGATTTTAGAGCATTGAAGAACATTTTTTTAATAATTACTAAGCGTTACTGGACATAAAATTTTTCGTCAATACTATTTACTTATTTCATGTCACCTGTATCACAGAGATTTAATTGAAACATTTTACATCAGCTGGGTTTATTAAATTTTGTGTTATGTTTACATTCAGTTTTCTTATTAATAAAAAAACTTGTATTTCTAACACATTAATTTGTCATTTCTAGCAAATGGAGAAACAGTGTATACAAATTTTGCAGCAACCTATTTCGGAGACGTAAATAGTCAGATTGTTCTAGGCTGAAACATTGTTTTATTTAACAAAGCATACAGGCAAAAACCACTTTTAAAATTTCGATATGTTGTAGTGGTTTGATAAAACATGGGCTTATATGTGCATTGCTGTCTAACAGTGAGAGGTTACATCAGTTAGTGAAAGTTATCCTACTCGTCAACTGATATATGGAATTCTCACTAAATCTTCAAATCCGAGTGTCCGCAAGAAGAACCTGGAGGTCCGCTTGGTACCCCTCCAAATGGTAAATCAAAATATTTTATTAGCTTCCTAGATTGTAGCCCTTATTATGTATGTATAATTTTATGTTTATTATAATTACATTAGCATGAGTTACAGAAACTATCATTAGTCTACATAATAATAAAACAGCTTTACTGTTGGTTGTTATAACATATTTATAAATTTGATATTTTTATCGGATACAAAGTACACTGACACTTATAACATTTAGAATTTCACAAGTTCCCAAAGTGGTTTCATTAGCAAACTGATAACATACGATCATAAATTTTAAATTTTTGGTGTTTCATCTAAAGTTATAACCATGTATGTAGACTTGTTATGAGGATATTAATTTACCTTTTAATTTAGGGCGAGGCAAGGTTTTTGGTTAGAAGCAGCACTGCTTTTATTATTTTAGATCCTTTTAGAATAGTTAGCTTGTAGTTGCGTTAAAATTGAATCTTTTCTGTGTAGGAATAGGGTATATTTGTGATTTACTTTAACTTTAATCAAATACAAAATTACCCTAAATTTGGAAAAAACTGATTCATAAACTTCAAGCTAATATAAGTAATGAATAAAACGCGTTTCATTCTTTAGCAAAATTAAACAAAGATATTTTTAATGTTATTGCAGTCAAGTCAGACAATCATCAACATTGTTCCTTAGAACTCGTAATAAAATATGTATAACAATAAGGGGAAAAGCGCACTGCAAGGAAGTAAATGACGTAGATCTCATAACAACCTAACTCTATAATCACAGTTTACTATAGAAAATAACACCTAATTGCAAGTAATGTGCTTTGCAGGTTTGTGTGGTATAGTGTTGACTCTTGCATCCATAGTAAAATCGTTAGTAATTTATAATTAATTGATAAGTGACAGAGAATCAGTTGATTTTCCCCTGCAAACTAACTGTAGGTGACATTTTAGCTAGGCTTAATATATCATATGTCTCTACATATGTCACAGCAGCCAGAGATTATCATCAAGTTATTAATTGTTTTATACAGTGTTCACGTTCAAGTACAGAAACTATTCGATCCAACCAACTAAGATCTTTTCTAAGATTCTACAAAAAAACTTTGTGATTTGTTCTATAATTTTAATTGAGTAAAATGCCTGATTACCAAACGAATTAATAAGTGAGATTATGTACGTTTAGATCATCCTGTACATTTGGAATAAATGATATTCAAAATATGAAATAATTTATAATTACCACTGATTTTAATACAGCCTCACAAAAGTTCCTCTATTCAACAAAAGATTCCATTTATAATGTTGTTCCGTTTCAAATGTTGCAGTGATTTTTATTACCTCTGAAGTAATGCGTTGTGTGTAGAAATAACTGGATCTTCTCACTACAAATATTTATTAAAAAAAACTAAACATGTAATTTATGTGAGAACTAATTCATTACCTCAAAACATATTAACTAAATTAAAATAAAACAATAAATTGGGCAAGTTCAAAAACAGTGAAATCCTATGTTATATTTAAAATAAATACTGAAACACATAATCCCTAATACGTTAATTTTATTTAAAGTCCGGTCACTTAAGGAAACATTATTCGCTTAGAACATTTAGCTGTTACTTTGGTACTTAAATAACTAATTTGTGCAACATCTGCTGTTTTGTTTCGATTTTGCATCGCTCGGTAGCATCCTTAATTTGTTGTAAGTTGACATTGCTTCTGCACATCACTTCAAAAGAAAATTACTGTGAAAACTAAGAACAAGTAAGAATAAGTAGACCAAGCCTGAAAGATATGCAGAGAAAAGTCTACATCATAAAACACGTTTAATTAAAAGGTACCAACCGTCTGACACAGAAATAAGTGCCAAATCACCGTCAGGTAATAATACGAGTATGTACCGAAAAGTATCGGAATCACAAAGGAAACGTATATGAGATCTATTTAAAAATGTTGAATGACCAACCCTGGCAGGGATTGCGACTGCCTGTGCTTAAAACAGTTTATTTATTTATTTATTTATTTATTTATACACGGTTGTCACCATTTTTACAAGTAATATAATAATAGATCATGTTCCACAAGATGGCAATATATACAATCAAAACAAAACAAAACTTCATCTTAAGTGAATCATACTCATGCAACAGGAGAGAAGCCAAGAAAATTATGTAGGCTACATGCAAACAATACAATATGCCAAATACAATATGCTAAAACACAATAAGCTACTAGGCATAAATAAACAACTGACAGACATGCAATACATTTGATTCATTATGACTAGTTCATACACGAGCAGTCTGTATAGATTCATATACCATAAAACAAATTAATACAACAACCAACAACATGCAACCAGTACATGCCATTAATATCTAAAATATACAGTTTTATATACAAAATAAATATATTAAGTAATAAATAACAATAATATTTACATAGAAAAACACATTGAAAATAACTGCAATATCGGCAAGGTGCAATAACTATTTACGAAATATAGTAGGGCAATAATCAACAAATACAGTAACTAGTACAATTCAACAATAAAATACAAAAGAGCTATAAAACGAACTGGTATAACAATGCTCTAACTATCCAGTATCAGATAATGCTTACATAGTGTAGCCCAATAATAAAAATATCCTTTTCAGCGATGACACACTATTGCAAAAAAAGTCGTGGTGATGGCAGATTAGGTTACCAAGCCGGTGTAATCTGGGGATGACACTGTGAAATTCATAGTTGGTGGAGCAATGCTGTACACAGAAGATGTCCAGAGACCGAGTTCTACCAGGTACTCTGAGATTGATGAGGTGGAGTAACTCCGAGCAATCGACATCTCCAGTGAGGATCTTCTGTAGAAACACCAGGTCATGCAGTCTCCTTCTCGCATATAATGGAGCCAGCCCCAATTGATCCGCTACCAACTCCAAGGGAACTTCACTGTAGTTGTATCCCAGCTTGGTACCAATTATCCTAACAAAGCGATCTTGTATGCTCTGGAGTCGCTGAATATGTCCAAGTTGGTAGGGACACCACACAACACAGCCGTACTCCAACACAGATCAAACTAGCGCTGTGTATGCTATCTTCATCGCCTCAACACTAAGACCGCTTCTAGAAGTCCTTATGATAAACCCCAACATCTTAGCAGCCTTCCTGGTGATTATGTCTATGTGTAATTCAGGGCTTAGGTCCGAAGACAACCCAATTCCAAGGTCTCTAATGTAAGACTTACGGCAAAGTGTAGTGTTGCTTAGACAGTAATCAAACATCAAAGGCTTGGAGTTCCTGTGAAATGTTACAATAGCACACTTCTCGGCATTCAGTCTCATTCCGTTGAGTAGGCACCACTCTTCGATTCTCTTAAAGTTACGTTGTAACAGATGGCAATCCTCAATGGATGAAATAGGACAAAAAACCTTAATATCATCAGCGAAAAGTAAGCATCTTACGTTGATAACATCCACCAAGTCATTGAGAAATACAGTAAACAAGAATTGGCCCAAAATGAGATCCCTGAGGCACCCCCGATGTAGCATAAAAAGGCCGAGAAGTGGCACCCAAAAACTTCACAGAAAGACTACGGTCTGCCAGGTATGATTGAAACCATTGTAGAAGATTGCCAGTGATACCATAAGCGTTAAGTTTGGCGAGAAGATGCGGATGACTCACAGTGTCGAACGCCTGCATTTCAATTCTTTCTGAAAACATGTGTAGTTTTTAATAATTGGATTCAGTGCTGACCCATTGGTCTCTTGCTTCAGGGTGCGTATATTGTTCTAATATAGCATTTGTCAGGGTAGTTATCTGACATGCAAACACATCAAAAAGGCAAGTAAAGGGACTTTTGTCACGTCTAGGGTTAATCAAATCATAGTAATATTAGATTGATCTAACCGATTATCTTTGGGTACATCCTTTCTTTTTGGAAAAAATTAATAGACTAAAATTGTTCATTAATTGGACATTATATATTTCTAATTTTATTATTGGATTAAATTATTAAAAATATATACTAAAAGGAAGATTCTAACCTAATTTGTATTGCTATATAGTTTCTATAGAAACTAAATTCAGATTTATTTCGATATTTAGTCGTGTTTAACCGGTTTGAACATAATCTTAATTAAAAGGTTCCTCCAATGTTTTAGTATTCGTCATAACATTTTATACCCAGGGGACGTAAAATTCTTATCATATCAAATACTAATATTCAAACTTACTTATAATAATATTTACACATCTCTCAAGACAGTACATTGTGCACTTGAGTGATTTTGTAGAAGCAGTGAGGAAATTATGTGTTAAATCGAAGAACATATGAAGTAAGCTCTATATTTATATTACTTAAATTGCAAACGAAAATAGAATATATTTAATATTAATATCAACCGGTTTTTTTACATAAAAATAGTCTTTTCTTGTCTAAATCTACTCGGAATAGACAAATAATTTTAAAATATATAATCTGAATACCTTAAATGCTGTTATAAATTATTAAAACTGAAAAGTTCAATACCTATCAGTGAGAATTTACGGATCTATATTATTGTCATGTCGCGAAAGTGCATATTGTATGCGATAGATTGCAGCACACGTGACGTAACCTAAATATCTAAATTAACCAACCTAATAAGAGAGGGGAGTATTACATGGTAGAAGGGTGACGACCTGCCCAAGGACTGGGGCCCTAGTACCATGGAATGCTCTAACCTGGGTGCGTATAACAGTGTCACTGCAGCCATTGCTGTTGGTTCTAGTAACAGTGGTGAATGCACGGCTACTAATATATATAGTAGTAGTAGTAGTAGTAAGTAGACGTTTATTAGAGAATTCCTTTCTATTTAAAATTTCGTACTATTATATAATTATTTCAATATATTTCTCACATTATATTTTTTAATCTCTTCTTTATGTAGAATGATGTCTATTCTTAATAAATATTTGCTTTAAAAGTTTTCAACTGTTTTGAGATTTCCTTACTTCTTTAGCCTACGTTTGTTTATAATGAAAAGATAGCAAACCTTTTATGATATTTTTATAATTCTAGTTTGTCTGTAGTGTTCAATATTTTTTTCTAATTTCTATTTAAAGCAATTATTTTTGAGTGTTTGTAAATATGAAATAACTATTCTTTTTGATAAAATCATTATGCAACATGGGGATATTTATGAAAGCTTTATTTATATGAAGTATATTCATATCAATAAGCTTGTACAGAGGCAAAATAGGTCTGCCATTCTGGAGGATTAACATTTTAACCCTAAGCGTTAGACCTAACTTACTTTCTACGAGTAACGCTAAGAATAAAAGCAACCTCAATATGAACTTAAACGTTTTAAGATAAAGACGAGAAAAAAAGTTCTTTAAAGTATATGTTTGTAATTTTACTGAGGCAACTATTAAAAGATCTATATAAATAACATTTATACTTATTAATTAACGTGCAGCGTTTACAGTAAGCTTTACGTCAAGCGATGTTTGATTTTTCGGCCGTCGCCGTCGGCTAGTTTTGGAAGCTAAAGATAATTAGGTGAAGAACTATAATATCTCTGTTTATTGTGCTGTTCAAAACACTCTGGTGAAAATATTAACGATGAAGAACATGATTCGTATATAATTTCTATTCGTGTTTGCTTTAAACACTTAGAACATTTAAGCACTTGGTGTTTCATATATATAATACAATTTGGAATATATAGAATAAATGACTAATAGAATATTTGTTTCGTACTATAAACTATGTAATTAAGAGATTATTTCTTATCTACAATAAGACGAACAAATAGCTATTTATTTTTCGTTATTTATAAAAGCAGCAGTGTATGTTTTAAATATAAATATATTTGTTATACGTGTTGATACTTTAATAATAATTTTAAACAATATATTATATTGTTGTATATTAAATGTAATAACAATTAATACCTCGTATCTTAAATTATCGAGTATAGATTTACGTTCAATAACATAACAATGAAAATTCTTAGTAATTAACATACTATCGTATTTTTAAGTAACATAAAGCTTGGAAAACAAGAGCAAAGTTCGAGAATCCTCTACAGTTATACTCACATAACAATTAATTTATCTAAGGACCTTTCCTGTCCATTACATAAAGGTTTCGTGCTAACAGTGCTACCACCCTTAACAGGACCTCAGACCAGGACATTGTGACTGGCTGTACTACGTGCTCTGATACGGCATACACGTCCACTGTTTACATATGTTACTGAACAATATTGGAATAAAGTTTTAAAATATATATAAAATTTTTTTAATTTTTTCACTAGATAATATATTTCATATTTCACTGATCTAAAGATTCAGTAAACTAAAAATATGCCCGATTTATAAGTGTGGTGACAGCTTGGCTAGTGTAAGTAACCTTGTCTGCCAGCGAATGCATATGCTTTTTCAAATTTTAATAGATAATAGAGAAAATTACATCCATTCTGGCCCTCCAATTTTTATGCTAATATTTAGAACGAGGTGTTTAATTCTAAACACATGTTTATTTATCATCAAAAAAGAAGAGTTGGTTAAAGAAACATTGACTGTACCCATTGCACTACCTTTACGCCTCAATGCAAAACCCGTGTTGATTATACCAAATTTATTATATCTGGTTTTTACTATACACAATTCTTTGAATGTAAACGTTGACGTGGGGTAAATATACTGTATTTTATGTGTTCATAAAGAGCTTGTTCAGTATTATATGTCGTGTAAATATTTAGAATACAATTTTTATTTCCACTACCACCAATTGGTGACCACAATATTATCGGCCTAAAAGGCGTGTTAAGTGACAAGTGAACATATAATTTCAAAATCCAATCAAATTTGGGCCAAACACTGCCTTTTCTATTGTGAAACGGATTACAGTGAAGATTCTACCTTTGTGGTCTCTCGATCCTAAGTTACGGTTTGCGCTCATTGAAAACGTGATTTTCTTAGTTGACGTCACCGCACATGGCAAAATATTTTATGATGGATGCGAAATGCGTAGACAAATGAAGGGCGCCCTAAACAAGTCACTAGGTACCGAAAAGTATTAGAAGCGCAAAACTGAACCTAATCAGCAACTCAGCGCTTCCTAGGAATAAAAGTTTATTATGCTTCATAAAACCTTAAAACAGAAAAAAGGGAAAGGTAGGTGCAATGATTAAAATTTTATGGTGAATGGAATAGATATTCCTACAAAATAAAACATGCTACTGGTTACAATTGAATAAATTTATCCCTTATTTAGAGGCCATAAAGAATAAATGTAGTAAGATTTACAACTCCTCAAAGAGGCAACTTAATTTCAAAACAATATTTGGATTTAAAAATAATTTATGTTTATCATTAATATAAATATTAAGCTAGCGGTCACTAATAAATGAACTTAGACTGCGCGTGTATCTTAAATTGCTTCAAAAGTTTCACGTAGTATTTATGATTTTCAATGTACACAGATTACCTTTGTGCTCGGTGTCAGTAGGAGTCTTCACCGAGCCGCAAGGACATTAGTAAGTCTTAAAACAGATTTAAACAACAAATACTTGGGACAACTCCCCGGATGAATAGTCTGTTCTATAAAGCACTTAATCTATTCGTATACAGGGAGAGCCGATGCAATGGCTGAGCGGTCTAGAATCTCGGAATTTGGATCTGAGTCTAATACAGCACAGGTCTAAATCCTGTCTGTGACCGTAACGCTTTCGTCAATACCATCTAACTTGGACTGCACCGGTTCGTCTTAATCCGTTTGATGAGATCAAAATTGAGGCAATGGCCCATAAGAACCGGCAAAGTAAGGCTTAGAAGAAGGTTGGGGTCTCCTTAAAAATACTCTGGCAATATTGCAGGTTTGGTGTTCATTTTATTTTCATCTATAATAATATAAAAACCGTAGTCTAAATAATTTAGTTGTTTGCTTAAAAAAAAGTTCAAATAGCAAAATTATTTGCAAAACTTTATGTTGCAAGTAATACAAGTTCATCCATTATTAACTGAACTTAAAATTACATTGAAGGTGATCAATGACAGTATTGCTAGGACAGCCAACTTGTCAGAACCTGTTAGATTGACCATGATAAACGAGACTGGCCGAGCCGCGCCGCTACTTAAACCTAGATTAATTAATTACATTCGGATTGGGTCCCGGTAATATATATTTGGACTGCTACCGAATAATGTCATTTTAATTACTGATACTTAACAACTCACTCAATTTGACATTAATACCTTTTAATAGTGAACCCGGATAGTGACTTACATAATAGATGTATATGAAATTCGTGTTCCAAAAGCCTATCTCATTAAACTTCACTTTATGATTTAGTGATAATAATTGTTTGAATTATTAAATATTGAAAATTGTTTATAACAATTATTCTTAAAAACACAAGCATTTTCATCAAATCCATGAAAACCCAATGAGGAAACAACAACTGAAACATGTAACAAATGTTATAGCTTCTCAGCCTTGTATTTTCTCAAAGTCACTCCATTGCGATGATTCATCTGGGTGGACATGCCGCGGCTTTTATAACAATTTCAATAGGGTGGCCAAAGTAAAGGATATTTTCTTACAATTTATTTATTTGTTACGTTTTAAGTTACCCATATAACCAATATAAAACGTTTCGATAACGCTCACTAATTCCCACTAGGTGTCATTCACATCATTTAAGATGCACATATTTCATCTTTCACAACAAAGCGACCATCATTACAGCAGACAATACTTTTAAGACTGTAAATTTAAGAACTAATAATATAACGATATAGGCCTAATAAGCTACATTTTATTTATGATCAGAGCTTCGGTAAAGATCTCCGTATAGTTAGTATTTTTAGATACAACTTTATTTAGTAAGACCTTTATTAGGGAGCTGCGTAAACATTCCTGAACTTGATAACAAATTATAAAAATCTATTAGAGATCTCCTTAAACATTACTGACCTTAATAACAAATAATAAACGAAGGGATAAAAAACATGGAAGAGAGAATATTTGACGGGTCAGATCAAAAGTAAAAAGAAAGCGTCATAAAAGTAAAAGATATAATATTTACACCCTGATCATGGTTTAGATGCTTGTTTTAAGATCTACACTTCTTTAAAAAAAATTCTTTATTTTTACAGGCAAAGTTAGGGCCGCATGGCCCTTTCTTACACTTAATCTTCTTAGTATACATTATAATATTTATTTGCCACTGGGAACACTGAAATATTAGTTAATACTTTACATGGCATTGTATTGATATTTAATCGTGACTAAGCCTGCGAGTTCTTTGTTTTAAGAATTGCAATCTTAAACGATATTAAAGGGCCATTTATGGTGAAGACCTATTAATATAAAAAGTAATAATTAATTACATTCATTAATTAATAATTGATATTCGTTGTAATTAATTTAATATTGTAAACTATTTTCTATAAAAATATACTCAAGCAAACAATATTAGTACGCCATTCTGAAAGAATTAGTCAAAATAATTATAATAGTTTCAAATAAAACAATACATTACCTAATGTATGTGTCGTGATTGTATTAGTGTGAGTGGGCGACCTCCTACCGAACTGACCGCATCACTCTGTAACAGCAAGACAACACACTATTTACAGCTAAATATACAATAATTGAATTATAGTAGTTATGCTGCCCTAAAGAAAATAAGCTATAATGATAATTTGCACAATATATACTGAAGGTTTAGTTGGTTAAAATAAAAATTGCGGTAGCATACATGTAAGACAAAATATATGTAAGTTGTATTCAATAAAAAATGTGGTATTTTGACTTATATTTTTGAAGAGCTTACTAGGTGTGGTGTTAAAATCACAGGTCAGACGAAAAGCGGACATGAACCACTGCTAATTTTGTCATATCCACTTGAAGAAAACTTAATCAAATGGCCACTGCATAGAGAAACAACTTTTAAGTATTGTGTTTTTAATCGTGTTTTCATGGTTACAAAGTACTGTTAAATTTTACTGCCAGTAAACAAAAATACCTGATCTTGAAAGTCTGGGGTCCATACGCGAACTCAGTCCGACATCTGTCAAAATGCGTATATGTAACAAAACATGTAATTTGGATTTAAATTTGATAGTTGTAACGCAACTGCAGATCTTGGAAAAGGGTTTGTAACAACCTGGCACAATTCACCTTCCTCTATGGTTTCACTTTAGGCTTTATTACGGCTACTACGCCTGCTGATGTTTGGTTAAACATTTACCTCTAAAGCAGTTTACTTAGGAGTAAACAAATAAACAGGTAAAGAGTGAGTGATCATTTTCAAATGAATTGGCGTCAACGAGCAGAGGCGGCAGTGATGCAAATGTGTAGCACGATGAAGACATTGCGGATGCACTGTTTGATTTCGTTAGAGATTATACATTACATTGATCCTGATTTTGCTATCTCTGAGGGCGAAAGTGTAGTAAGTGATCGTGATTTAGTTAAATACGAGGAAGAGGCGGCATGGGATTTCTCGAAGCCTACTAGCCTAGAGCTAACAATTAGAGAAGACAAAAAAAAAAAAACTACGAGGACGAACAACAAACTTTAGCACCAGGTTGGGTTAGGCCTTGGCCCACGAAAATCTGGGCTCCATCATACCTCGTGGTTTTATAAGTATCATACTACAAAAACCATCAAGAGCTTCCTTTGCCTAAGCACATCTGTGGGGCGAGGTGTATATTTTGTAAATTGTTCAGACAGTAAATTATCTGATTAATAGTTTTTAATTTTACGTACAGTTCAATAAGCCATTATTATAATAACGAGTGTATTTATTATCGTAATGGTTAGATATTCAGTTGTTAAGTTAACAATAACCCAAGTAACTCATGTAAGACTATGTTCCAAGTACCCAATTTACTTAAAAATAGAACACCAACTAATCCACTTCCACAGTTTACAAACTTACTTAGTGTTACTTAATTATATTAGCTGAAATGTTGGTATATTACTGAATAACATTTGTTGTATTTGTAGAATAGTATACAGTTTAATTTGTAAATTATGTTTCCTAAGGGATGAACTTAATTATGTAAATATTTTTAACATTACTACTTATTATGATGGGTATTCCCTTACAATTTTGACTAAAAAATAGATAACAACACAAAAACAAGACTTTACTTTTACTTTTTTTTAATAAAAAAATAATGAATACAAATTTTATTTGGCATTACTTACAGTTGTACAACAACAGTACGAGGTTCTTCCTTGAAGAAAACCAAGACTTGATTAGAGTTTATTGGTTTACAGTATAATCCATGTACATACAGAATATTGAAATATATACATAATAACTCGTTATTATTTGGAATTCGTGAGCAAACCCAGCTGGGAACAAATAGACCACAAAAAAGAGCAATAACCCTTATTTTTTACAGCATGATGTTAATTGTTCTAGGCGCATTGAAATAATTTTATGGACTATTAATATTTAAAAATCTCTTAACTATGTATGTGCAATCAAGTAAATACATCAAATATACATTTCCCTATAAATAGGTTAGAGAAATAAGCTCCGAAAAAATTTTTATTTCATGTTTGTTGGACACTTTAATCCAGCATTATACCTGTACACATACGATGGTTTCAAATAAGGTACTTTACATGACCTGCCATTTGATCATAACGATGGATTCAGATACGCTTTGGAAAAGAAATATTTTATTTAGCATAGAGTTAAGTGGTTTAATCCGGGAAATTAAATGTTGTGTACAGGGATTTAGATTAACCTGTAATTTATTACTATTAGCAATAGTAATTATGAAAACTTAAAAAACTTATGGTAACATTACTACTTGGTTGTTTTAGCTGTTTACCTCGATTTATTCTGGATTTACTGAATATAATAGTTATAAGTTGGTACAAATACCTCTTGGTGAAGATTTCAAACACCATGATAAAAATATAATGATAGTACTGAAATGAAAGGATACATAACCTCGAGCAAAATCTTACTTAATAGAAACATATAAAAGTACATCACGTAAGAGCATTAAACCTGTATAGAAGTAATTAAAATTTAACTAGACATACGTGAGAAAGTCTGGAGCATGTTCCAGCAACAAACAACACTGGCTTTAATTTGCCGCAATAGTTAACAAAGGGTTTCATTAAATTTGCACGCTCATGTTTTGCTTTTACCAGAGTATTTCAGCACCGTACAGCACAAATTGGAAACCTCCAATAATAACTTTAATTCTAAATGAATTGCTAGAATATATCATTTGTTGTCGCAATATTATATTTTTGATTGTAAGTGCAGAAAGTTGAATCAAAAGAGTAAATTTCCTCCAAAAATATATTAAGATTATTAAGAAACCAATAGAGCTTTCTTACAGTCATGTTATTGTATGCCTGTCAGTACGTCTATCCATCCGTCCGTCCGTCTGTACGATAAGTGAAGGTTATAGCGATTTGTAATTAGGTTCACATGTGATCTTTATCCAAGGAAAACGATAGTAATTGTTGATAAGATAGATTTTTAGATCGTAATTTATGATAATTACAAAGAAATAATGCCGAAGTTGCAATCTGTAATTCAAAGTAACTATTGCACATGCACTGAACTTTTAAATTTAAGCTTTATCATGCACTATGCAAGAGACATGAAAGGAATTAGCTCACTGACCATGTTTGATCATTCCAAGAGGTTTGACTCGATAAGTAAAACATTGTTGAAAGCTAAAATGGATTTGAAGATACCATTGTCAAGTGGATCAAAATTCATACCTGAAGAGACGGCAGCAGGTCATAAAGGTACGGAGTTAGACTTCCTTGTCCCTTCCTGAGCGGCGTGGTTAGCCTCAGGGTAGTGGTCACCTATTCTCTTCAATCTATTCACATCTAATATCTACTTACGTGTACAACATTGCACAGGCAATTTTTATGCAGACGATTGTCAGTTAAATATTTCATATAAAATAGAAAACATGAAACTTGTGGTCGCTGATATAAATTATAATCAGGACAAGATGATTGGTCTGTCAGTAACGGCCTCAAGTTGAACATCAAAAAATGTTCACTTTTACATATAGCTCCACAACAAGTGATATAGTCTCTCGGCCACGTGAGGTGCTGGTGATGCTTGAAGCCCAGATCCTGATGATTCAGCGATCTTTTTTTCCAGTGATTATTTGTCAGTATTTTATCACTGATATCCAGCATATGGGAGTAGCCTCTCAAGGGAGGACACGGGAAGGATTCTAAAGTTGCAAAACACTGCAGCAAAGTTCATTTACTCCTCTCACGTTTGGACCAAGTGTTCCTGTATCGTGAGGCTGCCCACCTTCTTCCTATATAAGACTTCTTCAGTATGCTGGCGTGCTGCATGGTTTAAAAATTCTTATGCTTCTCTACTGGAGCCGAAGTACGTTCTCGGGAAAAGGTTGATGAACGATGCGTTATGATAGAGCCTGGCCGGAAAAGTTATTCTTACTTTTGGCCTACCCTTATCAATGATATTTTCGAATACATTAAATGTGTTACAGCTTGAAACGCCTTTTATGCCAGGTTAAAAAAAATACTATTGTAGTACTTATAAACTTTTCACCTTTTTAAACAGTTTACAAATTTTAATTTAGTTATCAGTTTAAAATAAGTTAGTTTTAATGTAACTTGTAAAAAGGTGATACAGTGAAGACATATTCCCAATCCATCCGGTTAGGGAACTTAGACAGCTTTCAAAATCTATTAATTGAACTGATGCGAATGCTAATCGTTGAGAGTACCCAAGTGGAGACTAGTGACTCAGGCCCTGTGAACACGATCGACAAGGGGTCTATCGAAGGTAGCTTCGGCCTTTAGAGTTTTAGGCGACATTGGTTTTAAATGTTAGCATAGTTTTAATTTCTCCGATTGGAGACTCTAAGGCACTCAGGAATACTCAAACAGGCGGTGTGTGGATTTTTTTTCGTAAATATAGTTATACATTTTTCGTTCAGGATGGTAGCTATGAATGAATAATGACAGTTGATATAAGCATTTTCAGTCTTTTTTTTAATTCAAGTATTTTTTAATTCAAAACTATTATTACAGTATTATTGGTACTTAGTAAGTTTGTAACAGTTTATAAGAATTGGAATGAAACAGAGCTAAACCAAATAACTGTGCATTCAGAACTAACACTTGTGCACGCGCACTGCCCTTTCCCTTTTGATTCCCTCTAGGACAAGCGGAACCCGTGTCTTTATTTTAAAGTCTCTATGACCTTTCTGTGTTGTTATGCAGACGGCTAAACGGACAGACAATCGGAAAGACGGACTATTTGATCTTTTGACCTAAATTTCAATAACCAGTAAGGTCCTTCCTAGGATCACGAATAATCTACGCACAAGGAATCTACATACAGCTGTATATCAAAAGTTGTTACAGACAGGCATACGGACGGACAAACAGACAGACGCACGTCCTTTGGCCGTATGGTCTCAAAATCAGTAGAGTTCTTAAATATATAAGCAAAAATGCCTTAAGAGCGTTTGTCGTTTACAAACGTTTTTCTGAACAACTACGTGGTTATAAATTACATGGTTACTTAAGGCTTTAATTATATTTAAATAATTTCAGACTATCTAATTTAATTTTCATTTCTAGTTTTAAAAATTGTTTAAAAAAATAAAAAAATAGTAAGGGTGATCACCCATTTAAAACTATCTGTCAGCCGTATAGTATGAAATACATGGATGCAAGCAATTTGAAAAAAAAAATATATATATATATTTATAATTCACTTTAGCTTTAAGTAAAATAGAATGAATGTTTATCGTATAATAACTGTTTTAGCATTAAATTGTTTTTAGGAATTAATTCATTGGACTTCAATTTTGTTATATGTTTTTGAAATATATGAGATTTAACTGAATAATAAAATACTCGTATTTTAAGGAATAGTTATAATACGTTGAGAAAAATAATATAATTAGAACAAACATTGTAGGAAATTAAAAATGGTAAATTTCCAAGAAAGAGGTACCACATGTTACAAAATATGGTACGGAATATATTCTACACACGTAGCTACGAGATTAGCCCCAGACGAGGTTTTTCTCAACGAGCGTCTTGTTGACATCTACAATTCTGGCCGAACTACATATTTTATTGTCACTTTTATACTGTCATTCATCCTAACTATCTACTGTTAAGGGATCGGATTTATAGAATTTATCTAGCATATATTATGTCTTTTTCAATCCATTGTAAAAGTACATAAGTTGAATTTTCATACACTGTTCAAAGAATTGTTGAAATAAACCTGTAACAGGATTATTTTTTCTATTAAACAGTATTATTAAAACAAAGATAGAGAAACAAAATTGACGATTGTTTAACACAGTTTATTATTTATAATTCATGTCATGAGCATTATAAGACATTTACAAAATTTACCGCTTATGATATTTACTATAACACTTCTGTACCTTGTTAAACAGCGTTGAAAGATACAATTATCTATTTCTGTAATATAAAATATGCATTATATTACTACATAAAAAATTACAGTATTCGATTAAAGAAAAAAAACTAATAGAAATAGAGAAAACTGCATTATTGTACACAAAATAATAAGAAACAAATATGATCATAAAATAACAAAACTAACCTTTGGCAACAAACCCATAAATACAAACAAATTTATATTATTGGTTACATCCGGTACACAATGTATTACTGATATATTCTTATAACAGTGTTTATTTTAAGAAGTTTACCTTTTTTACAGTCTGTGTCATTGATATGAAATCTGAACTTTTAGTGGACAATCCGAGGCTCTTATCCAGCTGTGGGAGGATCTAAACGTGTCCTGTCCTCCACTTTCACAGGCACCTCTCCAGACCAGCAATATAATGATACTCCTACACTTTAGCATACGGAAGCTCTCTTTTTTTGAAAATTATTTAAGAGGAGTCGGATGGCCCTATGCTGCCAATGTTAATTTGATCAAGTTTGTGTACCTTGTTCTCAAAAACTATATAAGATATCAACATGATTTTTGTAGTTACTTTTATTAGATTGTTATTAAAATTTTGACCCGGGGATTTTAAGTTATTCAAAAAATTTGTATGGTTAGGATTTTTTTAAATACATTCAAAAAAGTACAGATTTTTTGTAAAAAAGTTGTAATAAAAAGTTTTTTATGAGAATTTTGCTAAAAGCCCGGGTCAAAGTGTGCTCCTTAATTTTCCCATCAAGTAAAAAGAAATTGTAAAGATATATTTAGTGGTTCCTGAGAAAAATGTACATAAGTGGAAAAAATCTAAACTTTCGGGAAATCGTATTTAAAGTTAAAGCCTAGTCTAATGCAAAACACAAACCTACCTCAGTGCATTCCAGCCCCATATGCTGGATTTTCTGGATCTTCCTCTGCCTTATACTCATCTTCCAAACGCCTTTTTGATAATGTAGAGCTTTGTCTACACTTTCTCTTTAATTCTTCTATAGCTTTCTGAGCCTTTGCGATTCTTGCTTCGTCCAGTTTTTTAAGGGCACTAACACAGTTCACTCCCGGAACAATGCCTAGATTTGCTAAGACTTTACATCTGGCTATGTTTCTCAAATTAAAACAAGCCAAGGCTTCATACACACCAAACTCGAGTGTATTCCTCATCACAAATGTCTTTTTGGGAATGCGAGACCAGATCATATTATTGAGCGATTCGCTCGGATTTTGAGTGCCTCCATGCAAACATTTCTTCAGAAGTTCTGGAGACGCTAAATCTTTGAAAATAGGTTTTATTTCAGACATTACAGTGTCAGGTAAATTAAAATGTGAATCATGATCATAAATGTCCATAAATGTCATAAATGCATGACAATGACAGCTTGTTGCGAAAAAACCACCGAAAAAATCTACATGTATTGCTTTATAAAAAGTGATGTAAATTGAGTTTGACTCAACGGATTTGCATAACATTTGTTTTAAAATAAATAGGAATATATTTAAATCTAAATTTAGCAAGAAAATAAAAATTGAAAATTTTGACCCAGGGGGTCATCCGACTCCCCTTAAGTGTTTCAATCGACAACGGGTTGTCTTATTATTTACAAATTATACAAAATAACACTGTTTATTACTGCATTACTATTTAAAGTTTCTTCAACATTAATTGAGAAAATAAATTTCGTACCAAATGCTACTCGTATTAAGGAAATTGTTAAGATTAAGAGCAAGTTTTCTAATGAGAAACATATTATTAATAAGAACAGCTGGAATTATTAATAAAATTACTCAAGACGATGAGCCTGCGTATAAATCCACAAAGGGATAAAAACTTTAAACTTATTAAACTGATACTTATATACTTTTATTCTAATTATGTAGATAATCTTTGGAGTGAAATTATAATAATTACATGTAATTGCAGGAGATAAAATCGAACATTAAGTAATGCAATTGAGTTATAAATATTTCCTTTATTATAACTTATACTTACCCATTTCATGTCACTTCAATGAAAAGTCTTTCAAAGTTCTCATCAAATGGGACAAAGAATGTCGAGTGGTCAGCAATCAAGAGCTCACAAGAAGCAGATACACGCAAGGCTAGACCATATTATACGCCTAATCGTCGTATTACAGGAGTCGAAACGCCAGTTTACTCCAAAGACCTGTTCAGTAGCTAGGTGTTCAGTCATAACTTTGCAAATCGTGCTTTTCTCTCGTTTATAATTCCAAAAATATTCTTTAAATTACTGCATTATCGTAAACTTGTTCTATGTAAATGTCACTTTGTCTTTATAAAAATGTATGCAGTTTAGTTGGTTTTAATTTTGCTAGTAACTGTGATTAATACATCACACTGTTATGAATGAAAATCAGAATCTTTTTATTTTAGTTTAAATAGCTAGGGGAAGTAGGGATTACGGTTAAAAACAGTTTTAAACTAGAAATATTGATGGCGTCTAAACAAAAAGAAGCAACATACAACCGAAACTATTACAGAGCGTTAGATTTGTACTGAGCAATAAACAGTTTCTCTGCGGCCAGTGAGACTCTGCTCATGAGTGTGAACGCTCGCAAACAAAGATAACATATTTCCTTATTTTAATACTTTCACTTCTGATTTAGCGACAACTATATCTCCATGTTATATACGATAGAATAAGACTGTAAATTAACGGATTCACAGTATTATACTATATCATTTGTACCAGCTTAAAAGTATTAGTTCTTTATTATTTTATATCGAAACATATTTATTAGTTTGGTTTTAAAAAGTGATGTATTAATTTGTGTTGTTTACAACCATTAGCTAGTGAATTTATATATAAAAAAAAATTATGTTATTAGTAAACGGTGTTATTTACAACGTCTTAATGTTTTACAATATTTTATACGAATAAGTTTATGGATTAGTAAAATTTTAGTTTTAAGTTATATAATACAGATATAAAACATATACAAGATGTATAAATGTAGCTCCATAACTTTGTTTTATATACAGGGTGTTTCAGACCACCCGAGCATTATCTATAGCAGCCAAAAAATAAATAAAAAAATAAGTTCTTTTCAACAGATAACTGAATTTTTCACAAAGGATTTAGTAAAAAATGTATCAACCCGGAAAAGATTGACCAAAACAAATCCTTGTGGCGGGTGATGGCCGTTTTTTGTAAAAAAGTATCAAATTGGAATATATGTTACATGATTTTCCATTCTAAAGTTATATGTATCCAGAGCGTTTTGGTTCAAAAAACTTAATATTATGGATATTCATATGTTTAGAGTGTGACAGTTTTTTAACAGTAAAATTTAGGTTTAACAGTAAATTCTGGTTTAAGCCCCCCTTTTTGACCTAGTTACACCAATTCTTTTCTTTTAAGATGTTTATTGTTTGCCATTTAAGGAAATATGAAGTGACCTACCTTTTTTCTTCCTTTTCTAATTTAACAAAATCATTATATTTTGAGTAAATAAAAATATGCCAAAAATGAAACATTATAAATAGCAACGTATTAAAAAGTACACCATTTAAAATTATAATAAAGACAATTATTATTATATCACAAGTTTATGTTATATTTTGATATATTTCTTAATAATGACGCTAACAAAAATATTATGTTATGTAATACTTACAAATACACACCATGTATAAACAGCGTCATTGTCCTTTATCACTTGTCCAGACCTAGGAAGCTAATATGTACGAATTTTGCTATTGGAGTATTTTGATGTACTCTGAGAGAGAGTTCCATATCCACATACTGTACTTTGATGTAGCCTAAGAGAGAATGCCATATGAACATCCTAAACTTTGAAGGATGACTTGAGCCCCTAATACTTTGTCAAGGATACGTAAGGAAGACGATATTGTAACTAAGAAATATTGATGTATCTAGTCCTCTTATGTGGTGGAGTCCGTGAGGACCGAATCCGCCAGGGCCGAATAGTGAAATCGTCCGCCAAGACCGAAAACGATACTTTCCGTCTGCTCCGAATGATTCGACGTTCACGGACTGCAGAGCAAATTATTCGGAGCTATCGGACTAAGATATAAAATATTCGAGGTTCACGGACGATTCTACTTTTCGCCACTCACGGAATCTAGGAGGATTCGGAGTTGGCGGACTGTCTCATTATTCGGTCCTGGCGGATTCATGTGTCTTTTAGAGGCGAAAATTAAAGATTCCTATAGAGTCGAATAAATTCGGAGCTCACGGACTGATGTAGAAACTCTTCGTTGTTGACGGACGAATAATAGAATTTATCGGTGCTATAGGAAAATTTAAAGTAGAATCTTCAACTGTCCGCGAACTCCGAATTCATACCAATCCGCCAGGGCCGAATCAGCTACATTCCGCCAACGTCGAAAACAGCCCATTCCGTCAACGCCGAATCGTGAGGAGGGGGCAGTCATGGAGGGATACAAGTTTGCGATGGCTGCTGGCTCCTCCTACTGTCGACAGTAAATTACAGTCGCCTGGCTCCACACTCCTCCCTCCGCTAACGGCACTACTCCGCTACACTTTACGTTAAGTGAAATGAGATAGCTATTTAAGATAGGTACAAAAACTTAAGAGGTCAAATTGTCTGCTTCTAAAGAACAATTTAGTAAAATTAACAGTAAATAGGAAATATTATTTTCGTATATTGTGTTATATTATTTCTTGGATTTTATAGAATTACTTTTAAATTAAAAGTTTGATTAGTACTTAACTAATGTAATTGATATTTACCCAAATGTTAATTATTTTTAAGTTACTCGTATAATTTCAATACTACGATGAAACATCTTTAACCTCATACACCATTATACAAAGGAATTCTAAGTGTATTATATTGACGAAAACATTACTTTATAGAAGGTTTTTATCTTCAGTTTGTTCAAGAACTTACCTTGTCATCTATTAGGCCCAACACATAATAAATCTACACCCTCTTAGTTATAAACGATAGAACGGCGCAACAAAAAATGAGTTCGAACTAACACAAAACATAAGTAGAATGGTTTTCTAAAATTAATACCACATTTGAATCTTCCTTTCACTACAAAATTTACAATTTAATATGGTTTTACTGTAACCGTAGTATTTTGCGTAACAAATTGTTAATTGTAGTGTGATATCAGTAAAATATTTTTAATGGGGAAAAAGATTACATGTTTGCAATCATAGATTGCACATATTTTATTATGTTACTCTCTCAACTTTTATCTATTACAAATAATGAATTAAGTTTTATATCCAATACTTTGATATAGGATTTTTCAAGAATTGAAAACCCAACCAAGGTTACAAGACACATAAAACCAGTTAATTAAGTTATGATACACTGACTACTTTGTTAGGATTAGATAAGATCATAACGTACGTATTATTGTAGCTTATATGCATTTTCCAGCTACTTGTTACCTAATACCAATAAATAAAGTGCCAAATAGTTTCATCTTTTGGCGGTTTCCCACTAATCCTATCCATATTTACAATATTACATAAAGCAATACATACAGTAGTAGAGATCAATCTTGTCTTAGTTGGAGCAATAGTACTTATAATATCCCTCGCAGATAAAGCCATGATAATCGCAGAAAGTTTGGAGCCGGTGAGGATTAACCAAAGTATGTACTGTATAGTTTTAGGGGAGTCGAATATGGAATTAATACCAATGATTCAAAATATTGAATATGTAGAAAATCCCTAAAGGAAATAGTCAATTAATTAACGGAATAGTCAGTTAAATTCTGTATAATGATTAAAATGTAGAAATCTATTTGGCTGTAAAAAAATAATAATGTTTAAAATTAATATATTGGATTAAAAGAGTACACTTAATTAGGCATTTTACGTGAAAGCTTGTTATCCTTCTCATAAGTTATGAAATAATTTATACTCACGGTAGTTATTTTTAATATTCAGCGTTTATAATCTGTGTCACTCGGTCAGCCAGAGCGGACGATGCGGTGCATGAGAGAGGGCTAATGGCCAGTAGCGTAGCCAGAAATTTCGTTCGGGGGGGGGGTCCGAAAATTTGGGCCCGAAACTGGGGGATCCGGGGGACGTTTTGTGTGTTATTTGCCAATGAGTTCACTGGTAAAAGGTAAATACCAAAAATATGGAGCTTTAGTAACTACGCCTTATAGAAAGTGGAAAGATGTAATAGGCAAATACAACTCTCACAGCAACTCTAGTACCACAAAGTTCGATTCTGGCCGAATAGAAGGCACCAAAGTGATGTTGGATTCACTGGATAAGAAAGAAAAAGAACAAAACAGAGCTTCACTCAAGCGTATAGTTGACCCAACTATATTCTGTGGAGAAAATGAAATACCTCTGCGGGGACATTGGGCCACTGACGGTCGAAATCCCTTTAGAGAAGGAGGGCAATTTTCGAGTGTTGCTCGGGTACAAATCAAACTAACGGTCGGAAAATGCACCGCAAAAACTCTACTGATTAGAAGTTCGGCTACTTTTGATTTCACTGATTGAGGTATTTATGAATGAATTATAATGACGATTTTTTGTATCATTACACTGTAGACGAGTATATCATTATTGGAAAAACATTTAAAAAATCACTTTCGGTCGGAAATAAAATACACCTGAAAAACTCTAATGATTAGGTAGAACTTCAACTACTTCGGACTTCAGTTATTGAGGTAAACGTGGTATTTTTGATTGAGTTAGGACGACGATTTTTGTTATCATTAATACTCGACTACCTTTATAATTATCGAGAAAAAAATCACTTTCTGTCGGTAAATACAGAAGAAAAGCTCTCTACAGATTCAAGTTTTGACGATTTTGGATTTCACTGGTTGAGTGGTTGAGGTAAAATGATAGGCTACTTATAATTATGTTAGGACTTTGATTTTAGATATTAATTCAATGCCGACTAATAAATATATATTTACCGAGAAAACAAACAAAAATAATCACTTCCGATCGGAATATACCAAGGAAAATGAAATAATACCTCAGTCAGTGAAATCCAAAGTAGTCGGAACTTCTTATCAGTAGAGATTTTTCCGGTGTATTATCCGACCGGAAGTGATTTTTTCAACTTTTCCTCGATAATTAATTATATAGGTATTAGTCGGCGTTCAATTGATACCTAAAATCAATGTTCAAACATACTTCTAAGTACCACTTTTATCTCAACGACTCAACCAGTGAAATCAGTAGAGCTTTTCCTTGGTATTTTCCGACCAGAAGTGATTTTATTGTTTTCTTTCTCGATAATTAGTGGACGTTGCATTAATACCTAAAATAAACGTCCTAACAAAATTATAAGTACCATTTTTACCTCAACCACTCAACCAGTGAAATCCTAAATCGTCAAAATCTGAATCAGTAGAGGGTTTTCCTCAGCATTTTCCGACCGGAAGTGATTTTTTCTCGATAATTATATAGGTACATTGTATAGTTTAATGATAACAAAAATCGTCGTCCTAACTCAATCAAAAATACCACGTTTACCTCAATAACTGAAGTCCGAAGTAGTTGAAGTTCTACCTAATCATTAGAGTTTTTCAGGTGTATTTTATTTCCGACCGAAAGTGATTTTTTAAATGTTTTTCCGATAATTATATACACGTCTACAGTTTATTGACACCTAAAAACAACGTCGTAACTTAATTCTAAGCAGTCATTTTAAGTCCTCAAGACGAATTTGAACGAAGTAGTCGCTAATTTAAACTGTTCGCCATGTTACGGTTCACGTTACTTTGCGACGTTACGTGACCGCGCCCTATAGAAATACCGTGATAACACTACACTATCCGAAAGGCCGAGCCCAAAAGTATCGTTTGATACTTTATGATTTAAACTAAAGGACAATTGTATTTTTAACAACGGTCACTTCAATTAAATAAATCAATTAATTTAATGTTTGTAGACAAAAGTAATGACAACTCTCCTTTTTTCTCCTGCTCCATGCTTTATTTTTAATACGTCTTAAAATTTGGGGGGGGTCCGGACCCGCTGGACCCCCCCCCTCCGATACGCCACTGAGGCAGGCCAGCTGCACAGACGAGCAGGAGATGATTGTGTAACATCGCCAATTGAACAGAGCCTCTGCACCTCGAGGTTTGTGGTCGTGTCACAGTCAGGCCCGCGCCGCCCGCACGCGTATTTACAACCCCAAAGTGGTCTCAGCAATCGCTCAGTCGGGTCTGCCGAGGCCTGGCGGGGATATCCGGATTGGCGGACCCGCATATCCTATCTATTGCATCAGGCTGAGCCCGTGCATAATATTATGTAGACAAACATGAATTTTGTTATTCATTCGTGTCACAATAACGGCCTCTTCCACCAAATGGACATTCTCAAGTTGTAAAATCTACATTGAGGGAATACATAATGTTTTCTTTTCAGAATTAACAGAGTACTCGGTTTATCAATCTTGTACTAGACTTAGATTTAGTGGCTCATAATCTTTTTTGATCACACCGATAAGTGCCGAAATCAATGACTCTGGTTTCATGGTAGTTTTCAAATGATTTGCAAATATACTCAATCAATACATAGTCTATGCATCAAAAGTTTGACATCATTGTAATACTACATCTTTCAAAAAGTGCACGAACACCACAGTACTTGTTTGTATTATTCATTTAGATCATCACAGTGTTGCAAAACGATAGCGCCATTGAGCTCTCTACTCCCAATTCTGAATCTCTGTCTCCAAGTAATACTGTTTTTTTAAAATACAACATGTTTGTTGTTATGTATAACCTATTTTACATTGTCTCTGGATCATCCGATATTTTCGTTATCCGAGGTAGTCTCGGTCCCATTTACCTCGGATAGGCGGAATTCTACTGTATAATTAAAAATTTTAAAACAGCGTTTGGATGCGTATTTTTGTCTACCCTCGCGGTGATAATAGTATCGGCCGCGACGATTATATCGTCCGCCCGGGTGATATCGTCGCGAGCGCTACTATTATGTAAGCGCTTTTTGCAACGCTAGTTCCTTCAACAATTCTCGTTGAAATCTAATGTTTGATATAGTGCCGTAATCATGAAATTCTGGAGTTTCTTTTATATTCTCTATGGAATCTAATAGATTGTTTTGGCGGTAGATATATCGATGATTTGAACCAGCTGTTTTCTGCTGTTGTTACACCCATACAGTAATGGTGTCTACTGTGTTATTGTTTTGAATTGTGCTGTATTTAGTGGCAATGGATAACAATTTAGGCTCAGATCAAATCAGAGATGTTTTTAGATGATGAAATAAGTGATTTGGAAGATACTAGTGATATAGATGTGCCGGAACTTGATTCAGATGTGTCATTCTTCTGGCAGCGGTAAGGAATAAGTTCCAAACTTTGAAGAATCTTCTGAAGTAGATATTTCTCATCATACTGTAAATAATAGTGATAGTGATGAAGATGATACACCTAATCCAAATAAGCCTATTCAAGAATTTTCCAATCCCGTGTGGTTGAGAACTTATACACCAGAAGATGTCATTGATATTGAATCACAGTGAAGTTTGCTCAGAAAAAGAGGTGTACATAGTCATTATTGTATATATAGATTGAGTTTTTTAATGAATTGAGCCATTTATGTGTAGTTTTTCGGAATGTACATAAAAAGGTGAGCAAAATGGCTATTCCACATTTTTAATTTTTATTTGTATAATAAAGTACTCGTTGTGAGAATTTGAAAAAAACTTTTTTGCAAAAGTAAATTTGAACATTCAGCAGAGTACAATGGGTCATCATATTAGTGCAAGTCCACTTATAGTATTATTTTCCGATTCCTTCGAATGTACAGAATAAAATGATATGCAACACAATATACTACAATACAGTTTTTGCTTTTAAAAAAATGTTTTTTTTAACATGCGCACATTTAATCAAAATATACCCATCACCGTAGGTAAAAACATGTATCACCCGGAGGGTAATGAGATTTACCTCACAATTTTGCAATCAAATATAAGCTCGTAAAATTGCTTGAAGTTTAACATTGTTCTCATAGGGAAAACGTTAAAATGCCACCATGCCACCATTATAGCCGGCCGATCACTGGATAAGCTGGAATCGCTTATCAAGTCTGTAAGTCTGTTTGTTTAGTGGCAGTACTAAAATAGTACTTTTGAAAAAAAGAGTAAAAGGCAGTAAATGGCAATACATAGAGGAACAAATGAATTTAATATAAAATATACATATTAATATTGTATATACATATTAACTTATATAAGTATGTATTTATTTATATATAAGTGTAGGACACAACAATCAAGACATAGGCTATAAATACATTTGAAATAAGAATCTATACATAAATAATGTAATATATAAAATATTAACAATTATTGATTTAAAATGTTTTTAAACAGGAACCCAAAATAACAAAATAATTATACAATATCTTAAAGTAGAGTAAAATGAAACATAAAATCTAAATAATACAACAAAATTGGAACACAACAATCAAGACGTAGGCTATAAAAACATTTGAAATTAGAATCTATAAGAAATAAGAATATATACATAAGTAAAGTTATATATAAAATATTAACAATTATTGACACAATGTTTTTTAAGTAAGTACCCAAAATAACAAAAAGATTGTACAATATCTTAATGTAGAGTAAAATGAAACATAAAATCTAAATAAAACAACAAAATTGGAACAGTCACTATAAATTAAAAATATAAACCTTACTAAAAATTATTAATAAATAACGCTACCAAAATGTTCTATAAATCCCAGTGCTGTTGTGCCTGCATAAAGGGCAATGAGGGATGACCTGGAAGGCAGGTAGCCTGTCAGTGCATTCAGCGCACAAACACACATGACCACAAGGAATGACCACGTGTGAAGCACGCTCCATCAGACAAACTACGCAGTACCTTCCAGGTGCTGCCTGAGCGGGTGGCGCAACAGCAGGGTCAGCTGCTTGCACTTCAGGAGGCAGACTACATTGGGCAACCGTGATAAAAACGAGACAGTATCAACATAAATAAATTTCAAAAATAAACTCATTAACATATTAACGCATGTAGCCTAACTATCCCAACACATATGTAAATTAATAGTGAATTAGTGTGTAGAATTTTATGATTTTAACACCGATATGAAACCCAATTTAATGAACAAAAATTTGAATGTATTATCTGGAAGATATGCCAAGAAAGACTTCATATGAAGGTTTAAAATTTTGCATGAAACTTCATTTATACAAGACTGAGTTTTATTATAGGTAATTTTAGTTTCAAACTCTATTTTGTACGATTGTTTGTCTGATTGTGCACAGTGCATCTTAAGAATGAACTGAGACATAGAATAGCAATTTTTTATGCAACCTCCGCGAATCCTGTTACTTGATCAAAATAATGTCAATAGATGAATTGCATCGAATAATAAGTTTTCACGGTAAGTATATAAAAACGGATTCACAGGTTAAACTATTTAAGTACTAACACGCTAATAAAATGAAAAGTAAATTTAATTTTCTTTGGTTGTAGTATTGCAAAACATATAATTTATGAAGGTGTAAAAAAATATATAGTTTCCTGGAGGTATCCTTCATGAAAGAGAAGTTGAAATGAATCATTATTATTATAGAATGTATCATATCACTAGAAGTTACTCACGGATTGCCTTGCAATTTCGTATGCTTTTTATTTGTGCACGAGTACTTCTTGTTCGAGTGAATTATATTTCCGACGCCGATGTAGTATGCCTTGTTGCCACGATAAAGAAAATCTGTCAAAAGTGTAATATCGTAACATTAAATATGGCCATTATAAATTAATGTTGTCTTAGCATTCTTTTCTTCCACAATTTTGTCTTCTATCCCGATCAAGAAAATATGTATACAGGGCAGGGAAAAGCTTCTCTCAAGACAACTAAGATGGGTTTTACAACCAACTTTATTTAAGCTTATAGTAAGTTAGATAGTGACTCTGTCCTTTATATTAGCGTCACAGTACTGACCAAGCACAGAATAAATTAACATTTGCTAAAATTTAGAGTTTATTTTCACAAAAACTGTTATTATCTTATCTGGATATTTTCTTACTCAGTGCTAAACAGCGGTTGCAGAAAATGTAGAGATAAGTGATGCTACTATGAAGCTCTCAGTACGTTTTCAAGCCTATAAATGTAACCAAATTGAAAATAGTGGTTAAACTATATAGTTAAACCTATGATTGTATCTACCGTCAGCAAACTATGTTTACACAAAACATACATTACACACATTACATTACATTTAACAGGTCTTTGAATACATTTCCTTGCTGCAATACAACTTCAGAGACCAAGATGAGGATTTTCATAATTTGGAATACGAATAGGCCTATATGTTAATATACAAACAAACTCACTTTCGCATTTATAATATAAGTTACGATGTAGGTCTCAAAAACTTATTTCGGTCAAAAAATTTCCACATTCGGAACTTGCAATCTTCTTTTAGTCTAAGATATTTCCAGTGCCATTGTGCATTTTACAATGTACCTTTTGTCTATGTTATCTGCATTTCACTACTGACCAAGCACTGTATACCTAATATTTTATAAAATTAAAAGGGTTAAACTTCTTTCAACCTTTTTGAGGAAAATCAGTTGAAACATCAAATAATGCTTTAATATATGTTAATATATTACTAACATATATTAGATATTATATATATATATATATATATATATATATATATATATATATATATATATATATATATATATTCTTTTTCTTCTTCGTCAGAACAACAAGGCAAACTCAACTATGGTACTGGAAATATCTTAGACCTGAAATATATGACGAGGACTAGAAATATACGCTTTTTGACCGAAGTAAGTTTCCGAGACCTGTATGATCTGAGATTTGTCTTTTCTTGATCGGGATGACAAGGCAGATTCAGCTGTGACGTTATGTACATAATTAATTTTAACCAGAAATGCTCCCACATGTGCCAAACATGATATAATAATTGAGTTAAACTCTGATACTATTTACCATGAACTTAAATAATATCTACCTGATGTATGCCTACAAATTAAAATTTTTATAGGACTTCCATCATATTAGCCTACATCATAATTGCTTTTACTAAGTAATATAAGGACTTTGGTTCTAAGATTGCGTGCGAAGCCGCGGGTAACAGCTAGTATTCTATAAATACCCGGCCCATACTAGAACTACAATGAGATTAACTAACTATTAACTACAGGCCACATGTAAAGAAACGATTAACTATATGCCTGTAAAGTTGATGTGCTAATGAAAATATGATGCATATATTACCAAGGAATTGACTGTGTAGACTCAACACAAATTCCTAAAACTAAATTTTACGTACAATAATTGTAGTGGAAATATAATGATAATGAGGATTATACTTATTGATGAAGGAAAATGTGACTACACTTGATGTTATTAAATGTGTAAAGGTGTAAAGAACGTTTGGAAGTACCCAAGCCAAATTTGACATTTTTTACAAAAAGTTATTGTTTTATGGGTCCTAGAATTTTTAATATTATTCCGAAAAGCATTGCAAATTGTACAAATGCTAAGTTGTTTGCAAAAAATTGAAGTTTTGGCTTTTAAAAAAAGATAATATTGATCACCTTATTAATATACAAGTTTAATTTGTGTTAAATCTATATCGTAAAGAAACAAACATTATTCTAAGCGGCTAGGTTTGTTGAAGTTATATTGCCACAATGCATTTATTTAGTGGGAATTTATGTAGTTAAATAAAATATAAAAATCTTTGTAGCGCAAAATGTTTAATCTTGGAGAAGGAACCTCTACACAGGCTTTGCCTTAGAGGCCCTATGTTTTTGAAAGTAAATATATATTGGATATATACTAGAATATGTGTGTTGCATTTAAACTTATATATAGTATTTTTATTCTTTTAATTATGATAATTTGTGATATTGTATAGTTTAATTGCAGTCAAATTTAAGACTATATTATGTGAATTAATATTATTACCATCTTTTTTGATAATTTTGCACCAGATTATTTTAGTTGTGATAGATTGTAATTACTTTCGAAAAATAAATATATTCTATTCTGAATTCTATTCTATTCTAAATATGTTCATACAATATTCAAGCTCCATGTGAGTTTTAAAATTATTTCTTAAAATGTCGTTCACGTTTCCAACATAATTATGACGTAGAATAAATACCATTCAAATTATACTCATTGATGGACTAATTGAGTCATTTATATGTATCACATAACATTCTTCTCTACAATGGAGCGAGAGAACAATGAACCTTCCTGTTGCGGAGCCCGCCGCAGTCTGACCTGTACGAAGTGATGGGATAACCGAATGGATTTTATAACCGACTAACCAGTCAGTTATTTTTGTCGTTAATCGGTTATTTTAGTCGAATGAATAACCGATTACCTTTTAAATTCTATCCACAGTTTAGGGATGGGGTGGTGGGGGAATGAACCATTCCTGTTGAGACAGGTACGCGGCGCGGCGCGGCCAATTTACTCACGGCCGTACTTAGCTTTGGCGAGCCCTGGTAAAGATATTCGGTCGGGCCCCGTCGTGTCCCCCCACCAGACACAGTCCCTTCATATAGACGTGTGACTGGCTCCAGAAGAAATTGTACGAAAACCCGGTCTGAGTTCGGACCTGAATATACAATCAAAAAATTCCAAGCAAACCCGCACTGGCAGAACCGTAATTGAAAACGAAATTCTGTAATTGTATTATTACTTTTTTCTGTGCATACGTTATAGTCATAACATTTAAAAAAGTTATATTATCATATATCATTTATAACACTACAAAATAATTACCGTTCAAATTGCAAAATTATAATTTATTTTAATTACGAATCACCAAAGTTAACCGAAAGTTAATCGCTAAAGAACGATATTTCAGTAATAAAAATAACTTATTATAATAAACGAGCAATTCAAGTATAGACTGTCTGCACAACCAGTTAACTTGCAGAAAATTATTCGGTAGAAAAACTAATCTACAGACTAATTAAAAATAACCGATCAGAATCAACGACTAATTCAAGTACAGACTAAGTCTGCACAATCAGTTAACTTATAGAAAAATTAGTCGGTAGAAAAACTAATCTAAAGACTAATTTAAAATAACCGATCAGAATCAACGATTAATTCAAATATAGACTAAGTCTTCACAACCAGTTAACTTATAGAAAAATTAGTCGGTAGAAAAACTAATCTAAAGACTAATTTAAAATAACCGATCAGAATCAACGACTAATTCAAGTACAGACTAAGTCTGCACAATCAGTTAACTTATAGAAAAATTAGTCGGTAGAAAAACTAATCTAAAGACTGATTTAAAATAACCGATCAGAATCAACGATTAATTCAAATATAGACTAAGTCTTCACAACCAGTTAACTTATAGAAAAATTAGTCGGTAGAAAAACTTATCTAAAGACTAATTTAAAATAACCGATCAGAATCAACGATTAATTCAAATATAGACTAAGTCTTCACAACCAGTTAACTTATAGAAAAATTAGTCTATAGACTAATTTAACTGGATGCAGCAAAAATAACCGACTAATCGGTTAAAATAAAATAACCGAACTAACCAGTTATTTTCATTCGATTATTCCCACCACTAGAGGGGCCCCTCCATCACCACTCATTATGCCGCTGCATGAGGAGCTCGTGAACCGGAACACTGTGATTGGGGAACCCCCTGTGATTCCCCCTGGCCTGGGCGGACTCGCCACTAAGCTCCTCCCATTTCACCGACTGCGCGCATACCTCTCCGCTTGGGGGCGAGTCCAATATTCGACGTTCGCGGAAAGAATCAGATTCGGACTTGGCGGAAAAATCCCAATTCGGAGTTGGCGGACTGTTACGTATTTATTCGGAGTTAACGGACTGCTCCTGCTATAATTCGGCGCTGACGGAATGCTTCAGTTTCGGCCCTATCGGACGATTGAGTTTTATCGGCCTTACTGGATTGCAACTGCTTTCGTCCCTATAGGATTCGGTGTTAACGGAATATTACATATTCGGATCTCACGGACAATATCTTATTTCGGAGCCGGCGGACTCTACGAATAAGTATTCGAGGTTATAGGAATGTTTACGTTAGAATTCGGAGCTGACGGAAAGTCCATTTTTCGACCTTGGCGGATTATTTTCGGAGCTGACGGAAAGTTTCGTTTTCGGTCTTGGCGGAAAATTTCACTATTCGGCCCTGGCGGATTCGGTCCTCACGGACCCACCCCTCTTATGTTTCATGTCACAAGAATTTCAGAACCATAACTTCGATATTCAGGAAGTACTGTTATAAACAGGGGAAACTATTTATTAGCTTTAAATATTATTACGTTTTAATTTTGTGTTCCCAGATAGGTAGATTCCATATACACATATTTATTAAAATCGACATCGTGATCGAATATAAATGGGAATATGCAATATAACGAGAGCTAATAAGTACCGGATTTGTAATTAGATCCGGATTGAATTTGGTGCGAAGACAGTAGCACATAGCTTTGGTGAGCTATTTAATAAAAAAATTTTAAATGGCGGAAATACTCAGTTTTGCTAATTTTTTATAAAAATATTTTCTAAAATATACCCATTTTTGTTTTGTGATCCCTTCAAATTACAGAATGCGACCGTTCATAGTTTTGAAAAATAAATTAAATATCTTTACTGTAAGATAGAAATTAGATAAACCTTTAAATTGAATTATCGCAGTTTTACAATACTTTCATGTTTTAATAAATTAATATGGAATGAGATGAACCAAACAGGTTATTTGCTAATAAGTATGAAAGTCAATGAGATTCAATTTTGGGAGTTATTTACATATTACAATCTACTTACCCAATTTATTACTACCGACATGAGTATAATCTTAATTATATTAAGATTATTGACTATTCTCATGTAAATATACTAAACAAATTACTATAAGTGTGCCATTCTGAAACAAGAGTTTTAACCAAATCGACTTAAATATTTTAAGTAGAAGAATACATTACCTAGTGTAAGTGTCGTGTGTGTATTAGTGTGAGTGAGGCGGCTTCCTGCCGCATTGTCGACATCACCCTGTAACAATAAGAATATACAGCATAATATAGTGTATCATTTTAAACCACAAAGTTAAAAAAACCCATATAATTACAGAAATATACCTTAACTAAATAAATATTATTAATATTACTTATATTTATTGAACACATGTAAACTTATGTCTAATAAAAGTAGATAAATTCAATATACCAATTTATGTTGTGTAGTGGAGAACTATTGTTGTAGTTAAATGTAGTTCTACACGCACGCACACTTTCACATTTTTCCATTCAATCATCATTCATACTTTGTGTGTTTTGCAACACACGTGGATTAGTGTTACGTGATAATATCAAAGAGGGGACGTCAAGCCAACGCAGGACCGAAGCCACCTGAAAATAATCAGAACAAAATTCTCGAATCACAATCATGAAACTAATCAGTATACTGCCTTATTTATAATACCTCATAAAATAGTGTGTTTTGAGATTTGACTAAAACTGTAGTTTCAGAATGGCATTAAATTTACACCTGAAATGTCCAAATACTTACGGTACCGTATCATCTCGCATTGAGGATAAGTAATATGGGATGCTGAAACATAATTTCAAATTAGTAATCGAAAAATAATAATAAGTTAATTATTAAAATTATACTTTGTGTAGATAATATTGTTGTGGTTTAAAGTAAATATACAAAATTTCCGTTAGCCAAGTTGTATAAGACATCGAACTTTGGATCTGAGGACAGGTTTTAAAATTAAAAGTTAATATATATGATATTTAATTAGGTGGGATATACCTTCTTTAAATTTCTGATGGATCATTTACAGTCAAAACAAAAAAAATTATAGTTTGATCAAACGTCGTGGATTTGATTTAATTATGAGTGAAATGTTTACGCAAGTAATCGTTGTTAATGTAGATTCAACCGATATTTTACTCATTATGACAAATGCCTGAAAATATTTGCATCATGTACCACATTTAGAAATGTTTTTGTTTCATGATATAGTAATTATGCCTGTTAAAGTAGAGAATTTTGCTAATAAGTTTGACTTTTTCTGTTGATTTTGCAAGCATATAGCGAATCAACGTCGTATTGCCTTCAATATAAACAAGAAACTATATCACACATACATGAACATTTAGAGGAGTATCAATAAGTAATAAAAAAAAATAGTCATGATACGCAGAGCATAATTGCTGTGTTAAGAGAGGGAGGACATTATTGGAAGACCTTATTTAGACAAACGAAGAATTGGTTAGAGGAAGTGGTCACAGGGACACATTTAAGCCATTGAGAAAGAAGGAGCTCGTGAACAAAGGTAAGAAAGAGACACGGATGCTGTGTTATTAATTAAACAGTTATTAATAAAACGGCCAATTGCGCTTATGATATCATATGTTAGTTTCACCAAAATACCAAGCTTACGTGTGGATAACATTGCAGCGCAATATCAGCACTCTAAACTCCCTGAAAGCATTTTGTATGACACTCTCAAGTTAAATTTACTTTTTTCATTTTGCGTTTTGCAAAGGTTCCCTAGAATCCGAGAGCTAAGTTCGGATGGATAACGCCGTAATATGCAATTTTAAACTTTACTTCGAGATACCATTTGAAAGATTATGTAGTTTACAAATTTCTATTGCAACACTAGGAAAACATCATCAATATGACTGTCTCAGCTCAGCCTTCAATCAAGTTACATCCTTTTAAATGTGCAGAAGGAACATCTTCAACTACAGTAGCTGCTGAAACTTTCTCTTGAAGCAATATAGGATAATACTAGAATTTGAATTGTTAATTTCAATAATAGTATGCGTACAATACTAAAAACAAGAATTCATATTACCAAAATATTCGATTTGGCATATCAGTTATTCTTTCTAAACTAAATATAGTGTTGTCAGCGTATTAAATTAATTGTTCCTTTTAAACAATACACTCAATCTGTTGACGTATACCTTGAATGATAAAGACCCAACAATTGATCCCTGCGGGACTCTAAATCAAATATTTATTTATATTTAACGAAAGTTTGTGAAATACAGTGTTATCTAGTAAACGTGCTTTATCCTTGAGATAAAAGCAAACCACATGATTTGACAAAGTAAGCTTCATTTTTACAACAATGTATATTGCTCCACACAGTTAAATGACTTAGAAAGTTCTATAAATATAAAAAACAATTTTAAACTATTAAAAACTGTCTAAAAAGATTCTACAAGGTTATTAAGCTCATCAATTGGATTATCCTTAAATCAAAACTGGTGTGGTTTAGAGATTTTCAGGGTTTCAAGAAGCCCTCTGGTATTTTGTAAATACCTGTTTAGACATTTTGCTGGAAAGAACGAGTAAAATTAAAATAAGACGATAGTTTCAGGTTAACCCTATTTGACCTCTTAAAACATTTATGATATTATGAGCACAGAGCCAGATATAAATCCTGTTTCTAATAAGAAATTAATTAATCGATTGAGTTTTGTCAGTCGTTAACTGCCGTGAAATTCGAGTTACTACACTGACATTCCATTGACGTCATAAATTTTCTTTAGTTCAATTGTCTTTATGAAGCTGGCTTCTTCGTCCGTTGGAAGCAGGAATCAGATTTATGGATTTCACGGGAACTAAATAATTGAAAAGAACTTCACAATTGTTTTATTTGGAACTTCAATCCGAATAGGTTTACTGTGAGTTTTAGAACTTCTACTCCCAAAGAACCAGAACATCCAAAATTCACACGGGCTCTTATGTGTCGTAGTGACCGAAGTCCATACAGTAATTACATGTACATAAATATACTATACAGTAATTGAGTTATAAATTTTATCTGCTCTCCTACATGTAATACGACAAATCCATGAGTAGCTACAGACTAAAACTTAGGCCCTACTGCTGCTTAACATAAACAGTCAGACAACATCAAAGTTAGTTAAATTCAATGAAAAATGTGATATTTTGACTTACCATTTTGAAACATTTTGCAGTCAAAACAACAGAGGCTCGGCGTGGTGTCAGTGGTACAGATCCGAAGAGCGAACACTGTTAACTCCGTCCATACCGACTGTAGCACAATGAATAATGTGAACGCTGTGTTGCAATTTGTTTGAAAATATTGCGATTGTGAAGTTGGTGTTTTCATGGTAACGCGTTACAATTACTTGTTTGGTAAGGTATAATTATTTTAGGTTTTAAAATAGTACATTTATTTCTAATTAATAGTTATATATGCAAACAGACTTCTTGCACAGTAAAATAATGTTTATCTAAAGGAACATGTCAAAAAGTATACTTCTAGAGAATAGTAATACATATAATAGACAGTTCGTATGGTTTGTTTGCTCTAAAGGAACATGTCAAAAAGTATACTTCCAGAGAATAGTAATACATATAATAGACAGTTCGTATGGTTTGTTTGCTCTAAAGGAACATGTCAAAAAGTATACTTCTAGAGAATAGTAATACATATAATAGACAGTTCTTATGGTTTGTTTGCTCTAAAGGAACATGTCAAAAAGTATACTTCCAGAGAATAGTAATACATATAATAGACAGTTCGTATGGTTTGTTTGCTCTAAAGGAACTTGTCAAAAAGTATACTTCCAGAGAATAGTAATACATATAATAGACAGTTCTTATGGTTTTTTTGCTCTAAAGGAACATGTCAAAAAGTATACTTCCAGAGAATAGTAACACATATAATAGACAGTTCGTATGGTTTGTTGCTCTAAAGGAACATGTCAAAAAGTATACTTCCAGAGAATAGTAATACATATAATAGACAGTTCTTATGGTTTTTTTTGCTCCAAAGGAACATGTCAAAAAGTATACTTCCAGAGAATAGTAATACATATAATAGACAGTTCGTATGGTTTGTTTGCTCTAAAGGAACATGTCAAAAAGTATACTTCCAGAGAATAGTAATACATATAATAAACAGTTCTTATGGTTTGTTTGCTCTAAATTTAAATTATCATTTATCTAAACTTGGATGTTATCTAAACTCTAAAATATCTAAACTCTGATGTTGTTTTAGCAACATGAATTTTACTCAAATGTGTGGAAATATATTCGTTTCCAAACAAATATGTTTCAAAAATAAGATGGTTCGCATCTAAAGACATGTTATACTACATTTGTAATATATGTTTGAACGGAGATTTAATTGAGCTGGTTAGGGTGGTTAGACATAAGTATATCTTTCATGAACGTTTTCAATGGAAACTTGGCGCTACAAATTAAAGGTGAATTTTAAAATGTTTAACTGCCATCAACAAATTAAAATACAAGTGGTTTAATCAGAATCTATGAAATAGATGAATATGATACTTTTATCAAATGTTAAATTGTTACATTTTAATTTTTAAAGTAAATCGAAAGTGAACTGTATAAAAATAAATGTGCAATAAATAAATGTGGTGTCAGTATAAATAAAGTGCAAGATAAATTTAACAATGCTAGATCTAAATTTTAAGCATTTACATTGCTCCTGATTACGTTAGTTTGAAATACAGAGTAGGCTGTTCATGTTTATTTTTAACGATACACACCATATCTTTGTCTTTATACTCCATTTACTATAATGGTGAGAGTTCTCGAACTCAGTCACCGTCAAATACGCTTAATGTGACACTGCTTAAATGTAGGTCAAGGCATCAATCTATTTCAGTTGAAATATTGCAAATAATAAAAAAAAAATATCCTTAAATTTTTTTCAATATAAAATTAGAACTTATTTTAAAATTATTGTTAATAATAATAATGATTAAATAGGTAATATTATCCTCAATGTTAAGATTCATATTGAGGTTCAAGTTTAATAGAGGAAATTTGAGAAGTGATAATATGGAAGCCGAATCTAAGTTCTACAGTTTATATTATTTTGGTTTGCTTATGTATTTATAACAGATTAACTAATAGGATATCCAGATACAAGTAACATGTTTAGGTTGGTTTATCTTTGCATTACAAACAATAAGAAATATGTGTATTTTAATAAACATCCAATACTAAGTTATTATTTTAAAAATTATACTAATTATAAGTTTTTAACATCCCATATTTCCTCATAATTAAATATTTTCAACTTTTGTACAAGCAGATAAGGTAAGAGGTCAGCGATTCATGATCGCGGCCTTTTGGGGATTTAAAAAAGTGTATGTTTAACTTTTAAGAGCGGTACAAAAAGATACAATTTTGTCAAGATTTCCTGATCCATTTAATGTTACATATAATTTATTTATATATACACATTAAAGTTTAAGGCAGTAGTACGGTATACCACGGATCATGTAACTAGCTTTGCTAGGTTTACATTCCAATTTCAGGTTTAAAGCAAATTCATTTAGGGACCAAGAGATATGCGGCGTTAAGTATGTGGCACATTTTAAAATGTCCCATGATTGCACTGTTTGCTTATAAATTTATGTATTCTTACATTACTCGTTGTCATCATGTAGTAACATGGACTATCAGAAAACTAGGCGATATTTATCTACAAATTAAGGAGATATGGGATTGTCAAATTACAGTCCTCGAACGACTAAGCTTTGCTAACGCCCAGACAACGGTTTTAGCCCGAATCCCCGACATTTACAGTTAATGATGTGCCGCTCCTTGAATTCAACGGGATTGCGCAGATAAAAGTGATACATTAGTTTTTGCTGTACCCTGTTTCAAAGATATGGATGTGGTGCGAAAAGTGAATATCATTGCAATAAAGAAATAAAAATTGTTGTCATGTAATTAGGACGTATTTCAGTTAGGGGTTTATTGTTTAGTATTTTGTTTAAGATATTGTTTATGATTTACTATACTGTTGAAGGCAGTTTACGGTTGAGGGCGTAAAGGGGGAAGTGTACATTTCCGGAAAATACAAATGTATTTGTTAACTTCTACATTTTCGCTTTACAGCAACACACAAACGATATAAAATTTATAGATATATTATCGTAAAGCAATCCATGTACCCGGAGGGGTAATTGATTAAAAATTTAAACTTTAATAAGAGGAATTTAGCCATCTTAGACTACTGTGAAGAAACATTAGGCAGGACAGTGACAAAGTGAGTTGCGAAGTTTATATATTAAAATGCAAATTAGATTTCCTTCCAGATTACAATCCAAACCATATAGGCCGGGAAAAGAGCAATTTATATAAAATGAAATTACGTATTACATAATAGAACATGGTATTGTATTATAAACATTAATAATTCCTAGAACTAATTATAAAACACATTAAAAACTCACAGGTGTTAAAATTAATGTATAAAATATACCGTTTAATTTTCTTACCTTATATATTTATTATATGTTGTATAAACATTGTTTTATAATTATATCCTATGATCCAAATATACTTATTGTTGATCAATGAAACTATGAGTAAAACCGCGAATAAATGGGTTATGCAAACGTTAAACAATAATAGTTTGGTATTCAATAGAAGGTAATCTTTTCACGTTAATTGAAATTCAACACTGAAAATTCAAACATTACTTGAACTGCACACAGATAACATGCACTGGAAATAAAATCTCATTAATAGATTCGTGGAATCCAGAGGTATAAGTATGTGTTAGAATTTTGTGTGATGAAAGATATAGTAGCTTAAAATAAAAGTTCATATACCTATAATATTGAGTTACTTGAATATTGATCTGCTAATACAGTCTCGGTTGGATTAAATATTTTTGAAGGATACAAAATAAAGCAATAAAAATTGGTACTGCCTAGCCATGTCCAGTATCCAATACATTAATGGTACAATATAAAGTTATTAGGGTAAATAATGTATTGATTGGGAAGGGAAAAGTATTTAAATCTAATTACATTGTAAATAAATGTTGATAGTAGTAACTGGTAAGGTATAATAAATTAGAGTAAGATATTAGTGTGATATTATAATACTAGTATACTAAATATGTCATACAACAAAGTGGTAACTTTCATTACCAAAAAGCAAGATTGCTTGTTCAAAACAAGGGTATACTACGTCAAATTGTTTGAACTTGTCTAATGCATAATTACATTTCATAATTTTAAATTTAATTTAGACAATGACAAATAGAAACATCTCTTTTACTCAGTTCGAAGCATGGGGGTATTATGTGAAACATAATGATAATGAATTGTTTTCACTAACTTTACTTTTGCTCTCTGTGGAACTATAACCTGTATAAGAGTGCTCTCTGACTGTGACACTACACCACTGGATTAAAGTGGATCTGTAGTGGAACTTGCTTAATGGAAGTCAAGGATTCAGGACTACTGGTTAGCTAGTGGTATGGCTATGGTAAAGTGGGCTAACACTGTGTTCTAATTTGTAAACATTAAAAAAATGAATAAATTTCCATTTTATATTCATACAAATATTTAAAAGTGCGACAGGTACTTTCTAAAAGATACAAAATATCATAGACTATCTAAGTTTAGTTTTCTTATAAGTATGTAGTTTAGAGTGAATTAATCTTACCAACCTCTGGCCACTTCTAAGAAATTTACTCAAAGATTCCAATAACTGGACGAAGAATTTCAAGTCGCCAGCAATTTAGAGCTCCAAGGGGAAGCAGTCGGACGTAAGAGCAGACCACGTTATAGACCTTCTTATCGTCCTTACAGGAGGCTGACTTTAAATTTTCTGTTTCCAAGGGCTCTGGTCAGGAATTGGATCTCTCTCTCCTATATGAAAACATAATATAAGTAATTGAACTAATATAAAATTGTTCTGTTTAAATCCTACTTTGTATTCATGGAAACTTGTGCAACTTAGTTGATTGTTGTTCAGCTGTGTCATTCAGAATGTTTACTGTTTATGTGAAGAATCGGACGTCATAACCTAGTCGAGAGGTACTTTTTATTGTTCGATAGAATCTTATATTAAACAAATAACCAAATACCAGTGTTTCCTCTATTCCTCTAAAGCTATCATGCTTTATCGTGTCAATAAGTTATAACGTTTTTACGTAACTTTATATGGAATACGTAAAATTGTTAGTTGGGTTCTGGGAACTTTGCCGGAGAACAGTTAGAGGGTTACACTTACCTTTGACTTGTAATATTGTAAGATAAGACTATGCGTCCCAGTTTTGTTTTCAATATTGATGCTTACTGGAAGAAGGATATTGCTAGAATTTTTCAGGATAAGTTCAAAGGTAAGGTTGTATCCATATTGTTACTTTTAAGTTTTTTTATATACTGTTAGGACGTAATTGTTTTTATATGTAGAGTTAAAAAATGTGCGATCTTGGTGCGTTTTTTCTAGGAGGGTAATTTGTTTAGTACATTAAACAAATTAATATCCAAGAGGGTAATTTGTCTAGTACGCCACACCATGTGTTGTGTAACAGGCTTTGTTAGTGTTGTATGCACATCCGTACCTTATTTCATTCTCGATACGTCCCTCGGACAGATAGACAGGCAAACAATCATACAGAAAACACTTATTTTACATCTCTCGGTAGGCTTCATAATAATTAATCACGCCATACTACTCAGTGCTGATGCTTCAATAGCACTTAGCTAAATTTCATGGTTGAACAAGCATCACCATAGACGCCATTCTAGTCTATGTAGAAATTAAGTTTGATGCTAAACCTAAAGCCCACAGGTTTCCGTGATATCTCGCCATGTAATACATTCATATTTTTCTGCATTGAATTAGATTTCATAGCAATGTTCAAATAATAACAGTTCCGGTGAGGTAGAGAGAGTACAACAGCGTAAGATTGGGCTGGAATAAAATCTTGTAAAAGATTTTTAACATTTACGTTCCATTCTGTAACTTTTATTTCTACGTACATCCAAACATTAAAAATAAAAAATCTCATATGATTGAACTAAGGTTCAAATAGATTATTCTGCTGTTTGAATAAACAAAAAGTTTAGTAAACATCAATAATTAAATATAGCACATCTATTATAAGTAAATCATGTAACTAAAATCAATTTGCCTATTTTAGTTACCAATCAACAATCTAATTTTTTGTCCCAAATAGGTTTTTTAAATTTATATTTTTAGAAAATTGGTATAACTGTAATAATTATTTAATAACATTTTCAGGACCTTTTAAATATTACTTAAGATGTACCTAGGTGGTGTTATTTTGCAAGTCGTTTCGTTATGATCGTGTTTTAGAGTTTTAAATATAATTCTTAGACTTACATAAGTAATAACACAATGGCACAAAGTTGAGACTATTGTGGAGGGCGACAGCGTGATAGCCCTGAGGTCACTGTAGTCCGTTACATGATAAATCGACACCTCTGGTCTAGTTGGCAGAGATCTCACATTACGTTATATTACCAACATATTATATAGTACCCTGCTATAAACGTCGACGTATAGCCTCCGAGGTCCGTGATGCGCATGAGCAAAAACCGTGTCTTGGTCATCTCTTTGTTTTTTCTCCAGGCCCAGATCTCGTGACTTACAAAGGCATATGCGAATTATTCCATCTGTACGGAAAATATTTTTAACGATTCCTAAAAATATCCTTACATCATATTTGTATATGTTATATTATCGTGTGTGAAGAATTTAATTCAATAAAATAAACAATAGTATTTGTTTTATATGGCCTTTTTGGGTAGAAGGTTTTATGTGTGGTACAAATAAAAAATATAGTTTTGTGTTACATTAATAAATTAATTTACTATAAAAATTTACGATACTATAACTTGCTAGATAGTGATCAAGACATTTCTTCCGAGGCATGAGATCCCATAATTCCCCACATGGAAGAGTGTCACTTTTCGCTGTGAAGGATGGATGTACTGTCACACCAAGGAATTTCTTTATTTGGTCAGTGGTTGCCATCCGATTTTGATTTTGTACTGTTTCCTTTGTTTAAAAGATGCACTGAAAAATCGTTCTGTCGTAGGTAGTACTGTGTACAGTGGACTGCGCTGCTTCAGTTGGAATTTCACGCCATCCAGATCCAGAAATATAATCCTGTACACGATTCCTAACTCTTTCTCGTTGTGACTTCTTTATCCCCTAGCTATCAGGTGACAGTTTTTATACAAATATTAGTATTGATGTGAATATATCATAAATAAAACAAACTCAATATTCTTTATCAGGAAAGTCCAATGGTTACTGAAGGTAAACGCATACAGCAAGAATATTTGTTGTAATATAATACCCACTGGTAACATAAAAAGTAACTTAAAGACAGAACTAATATTTTTATGGCTGAACTATTGCACTATCTAAAACCTAACCTTTACAATCGTTTTAGTTGGTTTTCGATACATGGTCTGTCAAAAAATTGGTCTACACGTTTTGAAAATTTGACTAAAAATACGCGAAACATTTTTAATAAACAGGAGAGAACTAACGAAACTTTAACCAGTACACTAGTTTATTTGTATTTTAAATAAGCTTGAGTTGTATACTCATTAACAAATCGCAAAAAAACATGTATAGAAGAGAAAGATAACGTTTCCTTAGACGTTGCCTTTAACAATATCACCATTTGCTTAATTTTAAATGGCCACCAGACTGCAATGTTGCTGTTTTAAATTGCTTTATTTTACTTAAAGCTTTGGTATTTTAATCTGATCATAAAACCCTTTTTTTCTTTTTTTTGCGTTGGGGTATTAGGGTGGATTCACAGATCCTCACACGTCAACCTGAGCTTATTGTGTGCCCCTTTGATGTTAGAGGGGTGAGCCTATCTTTGTGCCCTTAATTAGGCTAAGAAGCTTTTCCCCGATACTAGCATCTGGTTCGTCGCCTGGTTGTTTATCACCGAAAAGAGCCCTTCTCCTTGCTCCCAGTCTCTCACAGTCCAGTATTATGTGTTTTGCAGTCTCTTCAGACTTATTGCAGAGTCTACACTCCGAGTCCTCATTTCGTAAACATAGAGTGTTTAGGTGTTTCCTGAAGTGGCCGTGTCCAGTGATCAAGGCAGTCACTTGCTTAACCTGATCCCTGCCCAGCCCCATCAGCCATCTGGTGAAGCCGGAGCTAGAACCAGCAAGCAGTCTTTTGCCGAGTGCTTGTCCTTGGTGACTCTGCCACCGCAAGCGGTGTGTCTTCCTGGACCATTTGTTTATACTTTGGTAAGCAGCTGACTTGCTTTACCACAACTCGGTTCTGGACCGGTGTATGGCATGCTTGCTCCGCTTTTGGCAAGCCTGTCGGCGCATTCGTTGCCACCTATGCCTGTGTGGCCCGGTACCCAACCAAGACGTACAAAGTTGCGTGATCCAAGCTTGCAGAGAGTGTTGAAGCACTCCCACACAAGCTTGGATGAAATGCTGTTGGAGTCAAGAGCTTTAAGAGCTGACTGACTGTCTGACATTATGCAGATGTTCTTTCCTTGGTACCCTCTCGTGAGGCCTAGGTTGGCACAGGCCAGGATACCATAGATTTCGGCTTGAAATATAGAGCAGTTCCGTCCCAAACTGCCGCAAAGGGCAGTTCTAGGGGATTGACTAAACACTCCATATCCAGTTCTGCCCTTAATAAGCGAGCCATCCGTGTACCAGACAAAGCTCTTTCTTATTGTTGGGATGTTATCTTGCGATTTCCACTCATCTCTGGAGTAGAAGTCAACAGAGAATGGCTTATTGAATACGAACTCCGTTCTCATTATGTCTGAGACCATTTCGAGAATAGCGTTTGGGTTTACAGCTTCGGTGATAGTGCCGTGGCCCGTTTTAGACGTGCCATTCCTCCACAAGTCAGCAACCATCAGCCGATAAGCTGACTTATACGCTTCAGCTTTTATATAGACATCAAGAGGTAGAAGTCCTAAAGCCACCTCGAGGGTCGCTGAGGGACTGCTCCTAAATGCTCCGGTTGCAAAGATTGTGCCAAGCCTTTGTAAGCTTTCGAGCTTGGCTTTAGCAGTTACCTGCTTCACCTTTGTCCACCAGACTAATGAACCATAAGTGATTTGAGGCCTTACAACTGCTTTGTAAAGCCATAGTGCTATATGGGGTTTTATGAGATTGAGATTCCAGCAAGTCTCCTGGACGTCATGAGCGCCCACTTTGCTTTGTGCAGGATATTGTTAAGATGATCATTCCACGTAAGCTTATGGTCTAGAGTCAGTCCTAAATATTTGACTGTCTTTGACCACTCAAGCTGTGTGGATGCGAGTTTCAGCCTGGAAAGAGACTCTAGGTTCTTTTTCCTAGAGAATGGTACAGCTACTGTCTTAGAGGGATTTACTTTCAGTCCCTCTCCATGACACCAGTTGTGTACATGTTGAAGGTTGGTATTCATGATATCAACAACAACATTTGTATGTTTTCCCTGTACCATAAGGACTATGTCGTCTGCATATCCTTGGACATAGATTCCATTGTTAGTAAGGTCCTCAAGTAGACCATCTACTACTAGATTCCACAGTAGAGGTGACAGGATGCCTCCTTGAGGGCATCACCTTGTGGGTGCGATCACAAGCGATTCTTCATTGAGATCGGCCCTGATCCGTCTGAAGCACAGCATGGCCCTGAGCCACCGGCACAGAGCTGGCTCGAGGTCACGTCGCTGTACTCCACTTACCATCGCAGTGAATTTAGCATTGTCGAAGCTCCTTCAATGTCTATGAAGGTGCACAATGCCAATTCCTTGGCGGACAGGCTATCCTCAATCCTACTGACTAGTTGGTGCAGTGCTGATTCACAGGATTTTTCTTGCTGGTATGCATGTTGGTTGCGATGAAGGGGAGTGTCTGAGAGAACTCCCTTTCTCAGGTGCCTCTCCACCAGTCTTTCTAATGTTTTCAGTAGAAACGAAGATAAACTGATGGGACGAAAAGATTTAGGGACAGAATAGTCCGCTCTCCCTTTTTAGGGATAAAGACTACCCTGTTGAGACGCCAGACTTGTGGTATGTACCCATAAGCTAGGCTCGCCCTGAATAGTTCACATAGAAGGGTAAGGAGATTCTCCGGCCCTTGTTGAAGCAGGGCCGGAAAGATTCCATCCCCTCCTGCAGATTTGAAAGGGACAAATTTAGAAATTGCCCATTTGGCTTTAGAGAGAGTGACAATCCTTCTGGCAATGGCCCAGCTACCACGATAAGCTCTTGGCCATGAGCCTGCCTCATGGTTACCAGACGTTCCAGTTTCGTCATTCTAAAAGATGCAATCAGGGAAGTGAGTCTCAAGGAGAAGTTTGAGGCTATCACTAGACCCGGAAGTGTATTGACCTCCCTGGGACCTTAAAGATCCCAAGTGACCGGTTGGACCTGAGGCTAGTAAACGTTGCAGTCTAGCTGCCGCGCTTGATTCATTTACCTTCTGTGTAAACTGCCTCCAGGAACTTTGTTTTGCCTTTTTGATTGCTAGGCTGTATTCTGTTAGAGCTCTATGATAGGACTCCCAGATACGGCTCCTTTTGCATTGATTGTGCAGCTTCCTAACATTAGCCCTTTTGCGAGCGAGGTCCGCAGTCCACCACTTAGTATTGGTTCGACTCTTCCCCCGTCGCAATAGACAATTGTCGTGGAAGCTATTGATTATAGCATTCTGCAGGTCAGAATCTATCTGATCTATGTCTGTGAAGCATCGCACCCTTCCGCCTACCGATCCCAACTGTGACTGAAGGTCAGACTTATATCCCAACCAGTCAGTCCTCCTGGGATTGCGATAGAGGACCTCTGCAGCCTCATCTTGCAAGTTGAAGCGGATATACCTGTGATCTGATAGTGAGGCCTCTTCGCTTACGTGCCAATTATCAACCATTCCAAGTATACCTTGTGTGCAGATTGTTATATCAATAACTTCCTGTCTAATTCGTGTTACGAACGTAGGGCGGTTACTATTATTACATATAAATAGGTCCCTACTTAGAAGAAATTGTAAAAGAGCATCACCTCTGGGGTTAGTGTTGGTGCTGCCCCATCCAGCAGCGTGATGGGCGTTGGCGTCACAACCTAGAAGTAGTTGTTGATGTCTGGCTTGTGCTTTTTCCACCAGGAGCTCTAGGTCTCTTGATGGAGGGAGTTCCCTGGCATCATATGGCAAGTATACGGAGCCTAAAATTGTGCTCTGTACTATGCCTCCATTCTTCCAGGTCAGTGTGCCCACAGTGAGATCTCTGGAGCAGAATTCGTTGAGGGTTAGAAAATCCAAGCCTCTCTTCAACAGGATGCAGGTCCTGACATTCCTTACAGAAGTACAGTAAATGAACTTACCTTTGGTTTCATTTAGGACCGCCACTCTCCCTTGGTGAAGCCATGGTTTTTGAATTAATGCCAGATCAAATCCCTCCTGGAGGAAGAACTGGCAGAAGGCTGCCGAAGCAGCCCTACTGTGCTATAGGTTGATTTGTAGAACTCGTGGCATTGTCCTTGACTGTCGAGGAGACAATTGAGACCTGCCAGAGTCCTAGGTTGGCTCTACAGTTGGAAGCCTTCACAGCCTTGTAGCAGACCTCGTCCAGGAAACAGACGAATCCGTAACCTTTCGGATCTGGCTTGGATGGGAGGATTTTCCACTCGTTTACATTTAGGTTGGGATTTTGCTTTTTAAACATTTCAAGTACCTTTTCAGGTGTCTTCTTCAGAAGCTTTGGGTGAGCTCTGAAAAACACCCTAGTGGACCTCAAGATGTCCTTACGCAGACCCACTCTCAGAGAGATGTCGTCTCCCAGAGGTTTTATTCTTTGAATAACTTCTTCCAGCCAACGTTTGGTGTGCTCGTTGATGCAGGAAGCAATTAAAACACCTTTCTCTAGGTAGGTGCCCGCAAACGATGGAACGGAACCATCCTCCAGGGGTTGGATTTCTTCCATAATTGCGTCCTCGATGGCTTCTCCTTGCTCTGCACTAAGCTTCGCCTCCGGGTAGCCTTCGAGGGCTATGGCCATGTTGATCGCCGCGACCTCTCTGTAGGTAGCCTTGCGTGTGTTACCAGTGGCCTCGGGATCGTGGGCTTCCGGCTTTTGGGTTTCCCTCCTAGCCTTCTTTGCGGGCCCCTTAGCGGAGGGTGGGGTGGCCAAGGTGCCTCTGGGGCGTTTGGCCGACCCCTTCCTCGCCTTGGTACCCGCAGTTTGGCCCGGAGTTGAGACCTCCTACCGTTCTAGGTTCTCTTTCTTCTTTTTCCCCCTCCTCCACTTGGAAGGGTCAAAAGTTCACCCTTTTAAAGAAGTTTAGCCTTTAGTGCTTCTCTCCTTTGAGCAGTGGTTAGATTAGGCCTCTTCATTCTGAGGTTGCCGAGTTGCTCTGTGGCATCATCCAGCGTACCTGTAGACATGGGAGTGCCTGGGCTGTTGAGGAGCTGATCTTCTATATCTTGAAAGGCTTTTGCTTCCTCAGCGCTTGTACTAACTTCCTCAGATAAAGCCTTGCCATGTATGGGAGCTTCAGTGTGCAATGGAACATCCTGTGTTCCTAAGGCACTTTGTTGAGGAGAAGGTAGGGATGTTGGCATAACAACCTCTTGAGTTGTAATACCAGGTGATAGTGTATAGAGTACTGTACCTCGGGGTCGCCACTACCAGTACGGCCTCGAAAGTAAGACCGCCCCTGAGGGTATAAAACCCTTAATCGTATTTTACTTGATATTATTTATACCACTAATTTTTACTTTCATTTTTGTTCATATAATCAACGAGAAATTGCAGATAAAATAATATAAAGAGTGTTTCTCCAAAATCTATATTTCAGTATTACTTCGCTTTATAGAGAATAAATAAACAATGATCTGAAAGAATTCCCTTAAAACTCGTGAAATTTGTAAAGACCGATCTCCAAGAGACAAAGAGAGCATCTCTTCAGTTGTTCTTGATGCTATTGTCTGAGGATTGGGTCGATAAAAAACAGAGAGCACCATCCGAACGACCCCGTAGTTTACTTTAGAATACCATTTGTATTTTAAGTTGATACGCAGGAAATAAAGAGCGTGAGAGAGTGATTTAAAAATTTTTATAAAATCGATGTTGATATTTTATTGGAATACGATGGCGTCTCGGAAAATATACGAATTAAAATAAAATCCTTCAGATTATATGAAACATATTTAAGTGCATTCTTTAACTATTCCGTTCAACCTGGTATGATGGTTGGAGATAATTTGGTCAGCCTAAATTTGATTATTATTATTGAATAGTATATAACGTCTTTCTTCTTTTTATAGTCAACACGTGTGTTAAGCAGGGAGCGCGCCTAGTGACATGGTTATACTTGAAACTAAAATGGAAATATCTTGTAAATTTAATTTTATCAAATGTAAGTTATTTATTGCGAGGATCGTGTAATATTAATCACTGAAATATAGGTTTAAGATAATATCCGACTGGTAATTTGTTAAAAAATCCCTTTCTTTTTATCTAGTTGTTCTCAAAATTTAACTACGGGCTGAAGATTTATTTGTTGATAAGCTTCCAAATTATTTATACAATGTTTCTAAAATAACAAGTCTACGTAATAAAGTGTGTAATATCTAAATTATTAATGCTAGTATATTTTGAGATTATCATACAGGCTTCACAGTAAAATGTTAATAATTTATTGCAGTTTCAGTAGGTAGAATAATTACCAGATTAGAATGTAAAACATTGACTGTTAGACATCTGCATTCTAAGTTCTATGATGTATACCTATTTGTTTGCATAATTGAAGGTAGGCTTGTAAAAACAAATCGTACTGATATTGTTTATTACACTACAATTTCTTAGTGTAATATATGTCATCTCAACCTTTATTATATTGGTTTTTTTCTGCTTTAAACGTTATTCCATCATACATGCAATATTAAAATACTGCTAATCTATTATCAGCTATTAAATAAATTTGATCCTGCAGATTGAGCAGGTGAAATGTGTTGTGCGGAAATGACAAAAATGCCAATTTATAATATTACCTCATAATACCGAAGAATTTAGGTCAAATTTCCGACTTAAATAAAAATGACTTTCAAACGATGATCTTCAAACCAATCTAATCTAGTTGCTCAGGGATATATGGAATCCGTCCTAGTAAATTGAGGGAATAAGGAGAGCATATACCGGTATTGAGGTTGGCGTCAGTGATGCTAGTGCACTTTATCCTTTTTATTTCGTAGCCTAATATAATATTATCATATGGATTTCGAATATGAACCTTCGTGGTTCTTCAACCGCAAATCGTGATGTCGCATTGTACTATGAAGCCTTCTCATTAAAGCTCTTTCATTTGAGGAGTCTGATTTTCGTTTGATGATCACAACTCATTTTACTTAACGAGAGGTAGATTATTACTCCTTTGTTACATGCTGTCATGGATTAACGAGATAGTACAGAATGCAAATACTGGTACTTATTCGTAATTTAATTGTATAGTATAACCTCAGAGATGAAACGTTGATATCTTTGTTTATGCGACACCCCACTGGCAATCCTAGAACATGGTGTAGATCAATATAAGTTGCAGACATGGAATTTTCTTCCAATGACCGCCACTTACCTCAAACCTTGGTATTAAAAAAATATATGTTTGTAAAACCTTTTACAAACATTTTGCTGTTCCTACTAAAATCCCAATAGTGACTTCTATGTTTGAGGACATGTGAAATGCTTAACTGTCATCCCAGGATTCGGTAACGGTGTCGGACATATCCCACATCATAAAAAATCTAATTTAGAAAAGACAATAAAGTTAGTTGCTTTTCTTGAACCACGAAATAAAAGTAGATATTACAAATTGTGTGTAGAATATGCTATAACGAATCGCAATACTGTAATGAGTTTTCGAAACAATTGTAAACTCTAGAGTGAATTTGATTCTATAAAATAACATTCTTATGAACAAGGGACAGATTAAGCAATGTTATATTAAATATATGCTCTATTATTTTAGATATAAACAATTAGCTCATCACGGAAAGACTCAGCTTAAAAACTACTTAATTACTTAAATCAAAATAGGTTTATAAATAAAAGACTTCCTCATACATTTTAAAAATAACAACAGTTCTATACAAAAAATTATAGATTAAAAAATTAACTTCATATCCCCACCAAGATGTCTTTCGTACAATAACAATAAACTGTAAAGGTGTTACACGACATCTGCTGAAATTACATTCACGTACTGAATAAACTCTCAGCAGGCCAAATGCTTTCCCAACTGTTATATTATTTCTTGTGTTAAACGTGTTTAACTAATTTACAGAATGGAAATATATATATATATATATATATATATATATATATATATATCAATATCTAATCTAATATATATACAACCGCATGTGTAACTGACTGACTGGGACTGACTCACTCACTATGTCACGTAATACTAATTCTAACCTACTTCCAGATGAGTTAGAGACTTGAAATTTGGTACACCGTACAGATAGCTTTCCACGTGTAACCACCAGGAAAATCCTGAAAAGTGAGAATTTTTCATTTTCAACAACCCTCAAAAAAATTCCCAAAAAATCGCGCATTCTTCACCCCTGCAGGCATTTTTTGTAAGCCCGATAGCGGTTGCGAACCGTTGGAGCTAGCTCGGATCTGACGGAAAATTCATGGTCAGGAATGAAGTGAACTACAAAAATGGTCTAATGACTTTTTGCTCTATCTTCCATGGTTAAGCGACAAAACGCTCGAACATTTGAAATTCCAGAGATTTTTTTTCGATAAAATAATGTTTCAAGCCCGATAGCGGCCGAACCGTTGGTCGTAGCTCAAATCTGATTGACCCATCAAAATTAGCCAAATTGCGCGATCTACAGAAAAGGTCCAGTAATCTTTTGCCCTATCTCGATTGGTTTGGCCGAAAAAACGTGATTATGTACAATTTTGTTGTAACTTTTACGCGAAACTTTTGTTTTTGGGGTCTGATAGCGGCGAAACCATTGGTCGGAGGTCAAAATAAGACTAACGTTTTATTTAGGAAATAAGATGACTACAAAAAAAGGTCCCAGTGACTTTTTACTATATTTCCCTTAGTTTGACCGCAAAACGCGATTTAAGTGAAAATATATATTGGACATTTTCGCCTAAAAATTTACATTCCGGGCTTGATAGCGGCTAAAAACGGTTGGTCGTAACTCAAAACAAATTTTAAACGGGATTTAGGAAATCACGTGATCTACAGAAAAGGTTCAGTGACTTCGGGAGTTGGCTGAGCGTTAGCTAAGCGTCAATAGTAGATAGGGACAGAGGAATATTATTATGTTCACAGACACAATACCCTCTAAAAAAGGCCCAAGTGTGTCATTAACCCCCGGTAATATTAACCCCCCCCCCCGGGATTTCCTGGTATGACCTGATAACCTCCTGTACATTCAAACCCACTGATGTGTTAACCTCCCCCTGGTAACATTAAACCCCCCCAGGGAATTTCCTGCCATGACCTCATGTCCGAATTTTACCAGTCACCAAATCTCTTTAACCCCCCCCCCCCGGGAAGATCCTGGTATGGACCAGATAACCCCCTGGAGACTTATCCCCCGGTAACGTTAACCCCCCCTGGGAATTTGTTCATATGACCAGACAATATCCTGACGAAATTAAACCCCCTCTTGTCTTAACCTCCTTAACATTAATCACCCACCCAGGGAATTTCTCGCCTTGACTAGATAGTCTCCTGGTGATATTAAACCCCCTTGTTCGACTTAAAATACTGCCTTGAGGTCGGTTTTTATTATGTTTATACTAAACAATTCAAGATAGCTGACCCGTGCAGACTTTTCTCCCGAGCTCATTTCTGGCTAAACCATAGGTCGTAGATCAGATCTGAGGGCACAATCGAAAACAAAATTAAATTTCCAACAAGAAAGGTCCAGTCACTTTTTGTCGTATCTCTAACGGTTTAACCGCAAAACAAAATGCCCTCAAAGTCAAAAGTTTTTACGAATCCGGAAAAAAATCTATGAAAAAGGTCAATTTTTAAATCCCTTGTCATTTACTTAATGTCCGGACTTAACCAGTCACCGAATTCCGCTTATCCCCGAATTTGCAAGCGTTTACTTTGGGGGCCTGGGGGCGTATAGCCCCCAGCCGAGCCGAAGGCGAGTCCTATTATATATACAAGCCGCATGTGAAACTGACTGACTGATATATGTATACAAATTCTAACCTACTTCTAGAAGTGCTAGAAACTTGAAAATTTTGCACGCAGGTACCTTTTGCCGTATAACCAACAGGAAAAGTCTGAAAACCGGGAATTTTTACTTTTAAACCCCTCAAAAAAATTTCCCGAAAAATCGCGCATTCTTTACCCTTGCAAGCCTTTCTTGTAAGCCGATAGCGGGCGAACCGTTGGAGCTAGCTTCGATCTGACGAAAAATCGTTAGTCAGGAATTGAAGTGAGTGAACAACAAAAAAGGTCCAGTGACTTTTTGCTCTATCTTCCATGGATTAAGCGACCAAAACGCTCGAACATTTGAACATTCCAGAGATTTTTTTGATAAAAATAATGTTTCGAGCCCGATAGCGGCCGAACCGTTGGTCGTAGCTCAAATCTGATTGACCCATCAAATTAGCAAATTACGTGATCTACAGAAATGGTCTAGTGACTTTTTGCCCTATCTCCATCGGTAATGACCGCAATACGCGATTATGTGCAAAATTTTATGTAATTTTTTACGTGAAAACTTTGTTTTTGGGTCGATAGCGGCGAAACAATTGGGTCGGAGGTCAAAATAAAACAAAGGTTAGATTTAGTAAATAATATGATCTACAAAAAAGGTTCAGTTACTTTTTTTACTATATCTCCATTATTTTGACCGCAAAACGCGATTAAGTGAAAATATTTGGAAATTTTTCGCCTACAAATTTTCATTCCAGCCTTGATAGCGGCTAAACGGTTGGTCGTAGCTCAAAACACGTCATTTAACAACTTTTAGTAAACGACGTGTTCTATAAAAAAAGTCCAGTAACTTTTTGCCTTATCCTAAGTGGTCTGGCCTAAAAACCTGTTTAAAAGGAAATGTTTTTATTATTTATAAGAATGAAACATTTTGTTTCTGGATGGCAAGTAGCAGCCGAACCATTGGTCATAACTTAAATCCTAAATGTTCAATAACTAGACAGAATTTTACCAATCACCAAATCTCTTAACCCCCCTTTGGGAAGTTCCCAGGATGACCAGATAACCCCCTGATGGTCTTAACCCTTGGTAACGTTAACCCCCTCCCCCCCTGGGAAATTCCTTGTATATGACCTCATGTCCGAATTTTAACCTATCAATAAACCACTCTTATCCCTTAATTAGGCAAACACCCCTAGTTTTACATCCTTTAATAAGCCTGGAAAACTCTATAAATGGTAAAATATTTGTCGTGGGATTGGCAAATTTTTTGAGTTTTTAAATTTATGTGCGATAAATATTTGTGTAATTCATTCCAGATTCAGACCTGCACTTGCTTTGCTAGGTTAACGAGTGAATACAACCCCACATTAGAAATTAGCTGAGCGTTAGCTAAGCGTCAGTAGTAGATATGGACAGAGTGAAGTTTTGTTTTGTTCACAGACACAACACCCTCAAAAATAGACCCCCAGTGTGTCATTTACCCCCGGTAACATTAACCCCCCCCCCGGGAATTTACTGGTAAGACCAGATAACCTCCTGAGTAAAATAAACCCCCTGATGTCTTAACCCCCGATAACATTAAACCCCCCCAGGGGAATTTTCTCGGCATGACCTCATGTCCGAATTTTACCAATCACCAAATCCCTCTCATCCCCGATTTTTTGCTAGCGTACATCAGATCTACCAATCACCAAATCCTTTAACCACCCCGGGGAATTTCCTGTTATGACTAGATAACCTCCTGAGTAAATTAAACCCCCTGATGGCTTAACCTCGGTAAGATTAAGATTAACTTCCCCCCTGGGAATTTCCTGGCATGACTATATACACTCCTGAGCAAATAAAACCCCCTAAGCAACTTAAAAAATGTTGACTTAGGTAGGTGTTTTACTATATTTCCCACTTAACAATTTACAATAGTTGACAGGTGCAGACTTTTACTACCCACACTCTGTACTTCCTAAACCAGAGCTCGTAGCTCAAATCTGATGGCATAATCGAAACACAAAATTAAATTTCCGACAAGAAAGGTCCGGTCACTTTTTGTCGTATCTCTAACGGTTTAGCCGCAAAAATGCCCTCAAAGTCAAATAAGTTTTTACGAATCCGGAAAAAATCTATGAAAAAGGTCAATTTTTAAATCCCTTGTCATTTACTTAATGTCCGGACTTAACCAGTCACCGAATTCCGCTTATCCCCGAATTTGCAAGCGTTTACTTTGGGGGCCTGGGGGCGTAGCCCCCAGCGAGCCGAAGGCGAGTCCTATTATATATACAGCCGCATGTCCTATATATATACAGCCGCATGTGTAACTCACTCACTCACTGACATAAAATCATACTAATTCTAACATAGTTCCAGAAGTGCTGGAAACGTGAAATTTTGCACGCACGTCGCACCTATCTTCAAACCTCCGGGAAAAGTCTGAAAACCGGAATTTTTTACTTTTGAACCCCTCAAAAAAATTCCCGAACGGACCCCTGTTTTGCCCTAGCAGGCTTTCCTTTGAAGCCCAATAACGGGTGAACCGTTGGAGCTAGCTTCGATCTGACGAAAAATTCATGGTCAGGAATGAAGTGAAACTACAAAAAAGGTCTACTGACTTTTAACTATATCTCCATCGGTTTGGCCGCAAAACGCGATTTAGATTAAAATATTGTGAAATTTTCGCCCAAAAATTTACCTTTCGGGCTCGATAGCGGCTAAACGGTTGGTCGTAGCTCAAAACAAATTTTCAATGGGATTTAGTAAATGGGCAAGATCTACAAAAAAGGTCATGTAACTTTTTTGCTCTATCCTCAATGGTTTGGCCGCATAACGCGTTTTAAAGTATTGATTTTCTAAAGTTTTACGTGAGATTTTGTTTCTTTCTGGGTTTTATTGCCGCCAAACTCCTAATTGTAGCACAGAATAAAAATTTGATTTTAATTCTAATTTACACGATCTACATAAAAGGTCTAGTGACATTTTGCTCTATCTCGATTGGTTCAGCTAATAAAATGTAAATATTTCGTAATTTCTTTTTAATAACTTTGTTTATAGAGTCCATAGCAGCCAAACAGTTGGTTTATAGCTTAAATGTAAAAACTTCTATGACTAACAATTAATGGGATCTTCAAAAAAGGTTATGTAACATTTTTGTTGTATGTCTTTTAATAAGCCCGAAAAATGCTATAAATAGCACAATATTTGTCGTGAAATTGGCAATTTTTTGAGTTTTTAAATTTATATGTAACTAATATTTAGTAAATTCGTTCCAGATGCAGATTACACTATGCTTTGCTAGGTTCACGAGTGAATAAAACCCCATTATACAAATTGGCTGAGCCGTTAGCTAAGCGTCAATAGTAGATAGGGACAGACTAAATTTTTATTGTGTTCACAGACACAACACTCTTAAAATGGGTCCAAGTGTGTCATTAACCCCCGTTACCCCCCCGGGGATTTCCTGGTATGACCAGATAACCTCCTGAGTAAAATGAACCCCCTGATGTGTTACCCCCCCGGTAAATTAACCCACCCCCTGGAAAGTTCCTGGCATGACCTCATGTCCGAATTTGTATTAATCACCAAATCTCTTAACCCCCCCCCTGGGAAGTTCCTGGTATGACCAGATAACCTCATGACGTCTTATCCCCACGCAACATTAAACCCCCCCCCTGGGAATATCCTGGCATGACATCATGTCCGAATTTTTACCTATCACAAAATCAATACCTCATGTCCGAATTTTACCAAATAACCAAATCTCTTAACCCCCCTGGGAAAGTTCCAGAGTAAGACCAGATAACCCCCTGGTGTCTTATCCCCCGGTAACGTTAACCCCCCTTGGGAATTTCCTGCATGGACGTCATGTCCGAATTTTACCAATCACCAAATCCCTCTTATCCCCGAATTTAGCCAACACCCAAATGGGGGCCTGGGGGCGTAGCCCCCAGCGAGCCGAACCGCATGTGTAACTGACTGACTGACTGACTCACGTATACTAATTCTAACCTACTTCCAGATGAGATTAGAGACTTGAAATTTTGGTACACAGATAGCTTTCCACGTGTAACCACCAGGGGAAAATCCCGAAAAGTGAGAATTTTTCATTTTCAACCCCCTCAAAAAAATTCCCAAAAAATCGCGCATTCCTCACCCCTGCAGGGCATTTTTTGTAAGCCCGATAGCGGGCGAACCGTTGGAGCTAGCTCGGATCTGACGGAAAATTCATGGTCAGGAATGAAGTGAACTACAAAAAAAGGTCTAATGACTTTTTGCTCTATCTTCCATGGTTAAGCGACAAAACGCTCGAACATTTGAAATTCCAGAGATTTTTTCGATAAAAATAATGTTTCAAGCCCGATAGCGGCCGAACCGTTGGTCGTAGCTCAAATTGATTGACCCATCAAATTAAGCAAATTGCGCGATCTACAGAAAAGGTCCAGTAATCTTTTGCCCTATCTCGATTGGTTTAGCCGAAAAAAACGTGATTATGTACAATTTTGTTGTAACTTTTACGCGAAACTTTTGTTTTTGGGGTCGATAGCGGCGAAACCATTGGTCGGAGGTCCAAATATAAGACTAACGTTTTATTTAGGAAATAAGATGACCTACAAAAAAAGGTCCAGTGACTTTTTACTATATTCCCTTAGTTTGACCGCAAAACGCGATTAAGTGAAAATATTGGACATTTTCGCCTAAAAATTTACATTCCGGGCTTGATAGCGGCTAAAACGGTTGGTCGTAACTCAAAACAAAATTTTAAAACGGGATTTAGGAAATCACGTGATCTACAGAAAAGGTTCAGTGACTTCGGAGTTGGCTGAGCGTTTAGCTAAGCGTCAATAGTAGATAGGGACAGAGGAATATTTATTATGTTCACAGACACAATACCCTCTAAAAAAAAGGCCCAAGTGTGTCATTAACCCCCGGTAATATTAACCCCCCCCCCCGGGGATTTCCTGGTATGACCTGATAACCTCCTGTACATTCAACCCCCTGATGTGTTAAACCCCACCTGGTAACATTAAACCCCCCAGGGAATTTCCTGCCATGACCTCATGTCCGAATTTTACCAGTCACCAAATCTCTTAACCCCCCCCCCCCCCGGGAAGATCCTGGTATGACCAGATAACCCCCTGGAGACTTATCCCCCGGGTAACGTTAACCCCCCCCTGGGAATTTGTTCATATGACCAGACAATATCCTGACGAAATTAAACCCCCTCCTTGTCTTAACCTCCTTAACATTAATCACCCACCCAGGGAATTTTCTGGCCTTGACTAGATAGTCTCCTGGTGATATTAAACCCCCTGTTCGACTTAAAATACTGCCTTGAGGTCGGTTTTATTATTATGTTTATACTAAACAATTCAAGATAGCTGACCCGTGCAGACTTTTCTCCCGAGCTCATTTCTGGCTAAACCATAGGTCGTAGATCAGATCTGAGGGCACAATCGAAAGACAAAATAAAATTTTCCAACAAGAAAGGTCCAGTCACTTTTTGTCGTATCTCTAACGGTTTTTAACCGCAAAATGCCCTCAAAGTCAAAAGTTTTTACGAATCCGGAAAAAAATCTATGAAAAAGGTCAATTTTTAAATCCCTTGTCATTTACTTAATGTCCGGACTTAACCAGTCACCGAATTCCGCTTATCCCCGAATTTGCAAGCGTTTACTTTGGGGCCTGGGGGCGTAGCCCCCCAGCGAGCCGAAGGCGAGTCCTATATTATATACAGCCGCATATGTAACTGACTGACTGACTGACTGACTGACTGACTGACTGATAGGGTATACAAATTCGAACCCACTTCTAGAAGTGCTGGAAACACCAAATTTTTGCACACACTACTGAGTCCTCAAACCACCGGAAACACCGTCTGAGAACACTGAAAAGCTGTTTTTGGCACTCCCCCCGACAATAAGTCTGAAAAAATTCGCGAAGTGACCCCTGTTTTTGGCCTTGCAAAAAACATTCGCGAAGTGACCCCTGTTTTGGCCTTGCCCTTTGAAGCCCGATAGCGGGCGAAACCGTTGGAGCTAGCTTCGATCTGACGAAAAATTCATGGTCAGGAATGAAGTGAACTACAAAAAAGGTCCAGTGACTTTTTGCTCTAACTCCATCGGTTCGGCCGCAAAACGCGATTACATTACAATTTTTGGAAATTTTCCGCCTAAACATTTACCTTTACCTGTTCGGGCCTCGATAGCAGGCTAAAACGGTTGGTCGTAGCTCAAAACCAAATTTTCAATGGGATTTAGCAAATTGCGTGATCTACAAAAATGGTCCAGTAACATTTTGCCCTATCATCAACGGTTTGGCCGCGTTACGCGTTTTAAAGTATCGATTTTTTTTCAGTTTTACGTTGAAATTTTGTTTTCTCTGGGCTTTATTGCAGGCAAAAATTCTAAATTTAGCACAAAATAAATATTTGATTTTAACACTAATTAACGCGATCTACAAAAAAGGTCTAGTAACCTTTTTGCTCTATCTCCATTGGTCGTCGGCTAATAAATGTAAATATTTCTTAATTTGTATTAAGAACTTTTGTCTAATTCTAGCGTCGATAGCGGCCAAACAGTTAGTTCTATCTTAAATGTAAAACTTTTTTTTTTTTTTGACTAAAAACTTAGGAAGACTACAAAAAAGGTCATGGTCATGTACCTTTTTGTTGTATGTCCTTCAATTAAGCGAAACGCTATAAAAAGCAAAATAGCAAATATTGTAGTAGATTGTGCAATTATGGAGTTTTTAAATGATTTATGTTGACAAATTTTGGAGTTGTGTAATTAATTATGTCTTAAGTTTCAGATTCATTCAGTCGCACTTGCTTTTGCTACGTTAACGAGTGAATACTACTCCCACATTATAAATTGGCTGAGCGTTGGCTAAGCGTCAATAGTAGATAGGGACAGAGTGAATTTGTATTATGTTCAACAGACACAACACCCTCTAAAATAAGTCCAAGTGTTGTCATAACCCCCGGTAACATTAACCCCCCCCCGGGGATTTCCTGGTATGACCAGATAACCTCCTGAGTACATTAAACCCCCTGATGTGTTAACCCCCCCCGGTAACATTAACCCCCCGGGATTTCCTGGTATGACCAGATAAGCTCCTGAGTACATTAAACCTCCTGAAATGTTAACCCCCCCGTAATACATTAAACCCCCCCCAGGGAATTTCCTGGCATGGCCTCATGTCCGAATTTTACCAATCACCAAATCGCTCTTTTCCCCACCAGTGCAGACATTTATTCCAAGCGTTTGTACCGACTAAACCATAGGTCGTAGATCAAATCTGAGGGCACAATCGAAAGACAAAATTAAATTTCCGACGAGAAAGGTCCAGTCACTTTTTTCTCGTATCTCTAACGGTTAAGCAGTAAAATGTCATTAAAGTCAAAAATTGGATTAATAAATAAAATTTCAATAAATTAGGCCTATTTAAACACCCAGACCCTAGTATAATTCTCAGATATTACCCGTCACTGAATTCCGTATAACCAACAGGAAAATTCTGAAAACCGGGAATTTTTACTTTTAAACCCTCAAAAAAATTCCCGAAAAATCGCGCATTCTTTACCCTTGCAAGCCTTTCTTGTAAGCCCGATAGCGGGCGAACCGTTGGAGCTAGCTTCGAATCTGACGAAAAATCTTAGTCAGGAATGAAGTGAACAACAAAAAAGGTCCAGTGACTTTTTGCTCTATCTTCCATGGTTTAAGCGACAAAACGCTCGAACATTTGACATTCCAGAGATTTTTTTTGATAAAAATTTAATGTTTCGAGCCCGATAGCGGCCGAACCGTTGGTCGTAGCTCAAATCTGATTGACCCATCAAATTAGCAAATTACGTGATCTACAGAAATGGTCTAGTGACTTTTTGCCCTATCTCCATCGGTATGACCGCAATACGCGATTATGTGCAAAATTTATGTAATTTTTACGTGAAAACTTTGTTTTTGGGGTCGATAGCGGCGAAACAATTGGTCGGAGGTCAAAATAAAACAAAGGTTAGATTTAGTAAATAAATATGATCTACAAAAAGGTTCAGTTACTTTTACTATATCTCCATTATATCGCCAGCGAGCCGAAGGCGAGTATAGAACTATACAGCCGCATGTGTAACTGACTCACTGACTGATATATAGATACAAATTCTAACATAGTTCTAGAAGTGCTGGAAACTTGAAATTGGCACGCAGGTTCCTTTCACAATATGACCCGGAGGAAAAGTCTGAAAACCGGACTTTTTTACTTTTTAAACCCCTCCAAAAAAATTCCTCAAAAATCGCGCATTCTTTACCCCTGCAGGCATTTCTTGTAAGCCTGATAGCGGGTGAACCGTTGGAGCTAGCTTCGATCTGACGAAAAATCGTTTGGTCAGGAATGAAGTGAACTACAAAAAAGGTCTAGTGGACTTTTTGTCCTATCTCGTGTGGTTAAGCGACAAAACGCGGGAATGTTTGACATTCCAGAGATTTTTTTGCTTAAAATAAAGTTTCGAGCCTGATAGTGTCCGAACGGTAGGTCGTAGCTCAAATCTGAGTGACCCATAAAAGTTAGCAAATTGCGCGATCTACAGAAAGGACCAGTAACTTTTTCCTCTACCTCCAGTGGTTTGGCCGAAAAACGTGATTATGTGCATTTTTTTTGTAATTTTTACGTGCAACTTTTGTTTTCGGGCTCGATAGCGGCGAAACCATTGGTCGGAGGTCGAAATAAGACAAGCGTTGGAGTTAGGAAATGAGGTGATATACAAAAATGTGCCAGTAAGTCTTTACTCTATCTCCATTGGTTTGGCCCGCAAAACGCGATTAAGTGAAAATATTTGGAAATTTTCGCCTAAAAAATTTACCTTTCGGGCTCGATAGCGGCTTAAAACTGTGAGTGGTAGCTCAAAACAAATTTTTAAAAGGATTTATGATATTGCGTGATATACAAAAAAACAAGTTCAGTAACATTTTGCCCTATCCTCAACGGTTTGGCCGCATAACGCGTTTTTTTAAAGTATTGATTTTTTAAATTTTATTGATTTTTTAAATTTTACTATATACTATACAGCCGCATGTGTAACTGACTCACTGACTGATAGTATAGATACAAATTCTAAACATAGTTGTAGAAGTGCTAGAAACTTGAAATTTGGCATGCATGTACCTTTTGCAATATGGACTGACCCACAGGAAAAGTCTGAAAACCGGACACAAAGAAAAAAAACAGAAAAAATCATTTTTACTTTTAAACCCCTCAAAAAAATTATCAAAAAACGCGCATTTTTTATACTCTTGCAGGCCTTTCTTGTAAGCCCGATAGCGGCGAAACCGTTGAGCTAGCTTAGATCTGACGAAAAACCGTTAATCAGGAATGAAGTGAAATACAAAAAAGGTCTAGTGACTTTTTGTCCTAATCTCGTGTGGTTAAGCGACAAAACGCGGGAATGTTTGACTATTCCAGAGATTTTTTTGCTTAAAATAAAGTTTCGAGCCTGATAGTGTCCGAACGGTAGGTCGTAGCTCAAATCTGAGTGACCCATAAAATTAGCAAATTGCGCGATCTACAGAAAAGGACCAGTAAAAACTCTTTTTCCTCTACCTCCAGTGGTTTGGCCGAAAAACGTGATTATGTGCATTTTTTTGTAATTTTTTACGTGCAACTTTTGTTTTCGGGCTCGATAGCGGCGGAAACCATTGGTCGGAGGTCGAAATAAGACAAGCGTTGGAGTTAGGAAATGAGGTGATATACAAAAATGTGCCAGTAAGTCTTTACTCTATCTCCATTGGTTTGGCCGCAAAACGCGATTAAGTGAAAATATTTGGAAATTTTTCGCCTAAAAATTTACCTTTCGGGCTCGATAGCGGCTAAACTGTGAGTGGTAGCTCAAAACAAATTTTTAAAAGGATTTATGATATTGCGTGATATACAAAAAAAGTTCAGTAGTAACATTTGTGCCCTATCCTCAACGGTTTGGCCGCATAACGCGTTTTAAAGTATTGATTTTTTAAATTTTTATTGATTTTTTAAATTTTACTATATACTATACAGCCGCATGTGTAACTGACTCACTGACTGATATATAGATACAAATTCTAACATGAGTTGTAGAAGTGCTAGAAACTTGAAATTTTGGCATGCATGTACCTTTTGCAATATGACTGACCCACAGGAAAAGTCTGAAAAAACCGGAACATTTTTACTTTTAAAAACCCCTCAAAAAAATTATCAAAAAACGCGCATTTTTTTACTCTTGCAGGCCTTTCTTGTAAGCCCGATAGCGGCGAAACCGTTGGAGCTAGCTTAGATCTGACGAAAAACCGTTAATCAGGAATGAAGTGAAATACAAAAAAGGTCTAGTGACTTTTTGTCCTATCTCGTGTGGTTTTAAGCGACAAAACGCGGGAAATGTTTGACATTCCAGAGATTTTTTTTGCTTAAAATAAAGTTTCGAGCCTGGATAGTGTCCGAACGGTAGGTCGTTAGCTCAAATCTGAGTGACCCATAAAATTAGCAAATTGCGCGATCTACAGAAAAGGACCAGTAACTTTTTCCTCTACCTCCAGTGGTTTGGCCGAAAAACGTGATTATGTGCATTTTTTTTTGTAATTTTTACGTGCAACTTTTGTTTTCGGGCTCGATAGCGGCGAAACCATTGGTCGGAGGTCGAAATAAGACAAGCGTTGGAGTTAGGAAATGAGGTGATATACAAAAATGTGCCAGTAAGTCTTTACTCTATCTCCATTGGTTTGGCCGCAAAACGCGATTAAGTGAAAATATTTGGAAATTTTCGCCTAAAAATTTACCTTTCGGGCTCGATAGCGGCTAAACTGTGGGTGGTAGCTCAAAACAAATTTTTAAAAGGATTTATGATATTGCGTGATATACAAAAAAAGTTCAGTAACATTTTGCCCTATCCTCAACGGTTTGGCCGCATAACGCGTTTTAAAGTATTGATTTTTTAAATTTTATTGATTTTTTAAATTTTACTATATACTATACAGCCGCATGTGTAACTGACTCACTGACTGATATATAGATACAAATTCTAACATAGTTGTAGAAGTGCTAGAAACTTGAAATTTGGCATGCATGTACCTTTTGCAATATGACTGACCCACAGGAAAAGTCTGAAAACCGGACATTTTTACTTTTAAAACCCCTCAAAAAAATTATCAAAAAAACGCGCATTTTTTACTCTTGCAGGCCTTTCTTGTAAGCCCGATAGCGGGCGAACCGTTGGAGCTAGCTTAGATCTGACGAAAAACCGTTAATCAGGAATGAAGTGAAATACAAAAAAGGTCTAGTGACTTTTTGCTCTATCTTCCATGATTAAGCGACAAAACGCGGGAATGTTTGACATTCCAGAGATTTTTTCGCTTAAAATAATTTTTCGAGCCCGATAACGGCCGAACGGTAGGTCGTAGCTCAAATCTGATTGACCCATCAAATTAGCAAATTGTGCGATCTACAGAAAAGGTTCTGTGACTTTTTGCCCTATCTCCATTGGTTTGGCCGAAAAACGTAATTACGTGCAATTTTTGTGTAATTTTTACGTGAAAATTTTGTTTTTGGGGTAGATAGCGGTGAAATCATTGGTCGGAGGTCAAAATAAAACAAAAGCTGGATTTAGAAAATGAAGTTATCTACAAAACAGTTCTAGTAACTTTTTACTCTATCTCCATTAGTTTGACCGCTAAATGCGATTAAGTGAAAATATTTGGAAAGTTTCGCCTAAAAATTTACATTCCGGGCTTGATAGCGGCTAAACGGTTGGTCGTAGCTCAAAACACGTCATTTGATAAGTTTTAGTAAATGACGTGTTCTACAAACAAGTCTTATAACATTTTGCCCTATCCTAAATGGTCTGACCGAAAAACCTGTTTAAATGGAAATATTTTATAATTTTTACGTAAGAATTTTGTTTCTGGAGGCGGTAGTAGCCAAACCATTGCTCATAACCTAAATCCTACATTTTCAATAACTAGACAATCTATAGATCTAAAAAAGGTCAGCTTGCTTTTTGTCGTATATCCTTACGTAAAACCTAAAATCTCTCTTGGAAGACTTGGTCGCAATTAGCAATATCAGTTGTAAATGATTCGACTATAATTTGTGCAATCCGTTCTAGTTCCGGATTTAACTTGTGTCACTACGTTAACGAGTGACTACAACCCCACAACGTCAATTGGCTGAGCGTTAGCGAAGCGTCAATAATAGGTAGGGACAGAGTTCATTTTAATTAATTTAATAAAATAGTGATTCATTGTCAACACTCTGGTATGGAATGATAATTTCCTAAGTAATTTTAACCCTCTGATCAACTTTTTATTTTGATAAAAATTACTGTACACATATTCTCGTAGCACAGACACACATTTCCCACAACAGTACCTCGCGTACTTGTAACCCCCCGACAACATAAATCCCCCTCTCAGTAGATGAACTCCTGATTAAGTTAAAACCCCTGAACAACTTAATAATCTGTTAGTACAAAATAATGCGATCTACAAAAAAGGTCTAGTGACTTTTGCCCTAACTCCATCGGTTTGGCTAATAAATGTTAATATTTTGTAATTTGTATGTAAATATTTTGTTATTGGAGACGATAGGGGTCGACCCGATTGTACTAGCATGAATCTCAAAACGTTTATAAATAGATATTGATACGATCTACAAAAAAGGTTCAGTAGCTTTTTGTTGTATATCTTTCCGAAAAGTTGTTTACGCTTTCAATGGCAAAATCTGTTTTGTAAATTTGCAATTTTTGGGATTTTTGATTTTTCCGACTAAAAATTGTGCAATTTATAACAGTTGAGATTGAGTTTGTATTACTGCGTACACGACTGACTAGTATACGTCTACTAGAGCACATCGCGAATTGGCTGAACGTTAGCGAAGGTCAAAAGTAATTAGGGACAGAGTGAATTTTATTTATGCTCACAAACATAAGACCCTCCAAAATAGGCCCACGTGTGTCTTAACCCCCGGTAACATTACCGCCCCCCTGGAATTTCCTGGTATGAGTAGATAAACTCCTGATCAAATTAAACCCCCTAAACAAGTTAAAAATACTAACTTAGTGTTGGTTTTTTATTATATTTACACTCAACAATTCACACTAGCTGCCCAGTGCAGACTTTTCTCCCAAGCTCCATATCGAGAAAACTAGAAATCCTAGCTAAAATCTGAGGCCAGAATCGCCAACAAGAAAGGTCCAGTCACTTTTTCTCGTATCTCTAATGGTCAGGCTACAAAACGCCCTCAAAGTCAAAAGTTTAGTTGAATACGGAAAGAATCAATAAAATAGGTCTAATTTAAACTTCCAGATCCCTAATCTGATGCTCGGACTTAACCTGTCTCAGAATTCCGCTTATCCCCGCATTTAGCCAACTACTGAATTAGGGGCCTGGGGCGTAGCGAAAAATCCATGGTCAGGAATGAAGTGAACTATAAAAAAGGTCTGGTGACTTTTTACTCTATCTCCATCGGTTTGGCCGCAAAACAAGATTAAGTGAAAAAATTTTGAAATTTTCGCCTAAAAATTTACATTTCGGGCTCGATAGCGGCTAAACGGTTGGTCGTAGCTCAAAACAAATTTTCAATGGGATTTAGAAAACGGCGCGATCTACAAAAAAGGTCTATTGACAATATGCCCTATCCTCAATGGTTTGGCCGCAACACGCGTTTTAAAGTATTGATTTTTTAAGTTTTACGTGAGATTTTGTTTTCTGGGCTCTATTTCAGACAAAATATTTATTATAGGCCAGATTAAAAATTTTATTTTTATACAAAATAATGCGATCTACAAAAAAGGTTCAGTGATCGTTTACTCTATCTTCCATGGTTTAACCGGAAAATGTCACTTAAAAATTTACCTTCCGGGCTCGATAGTGGCCGAACCGTTAGCCCTAACTTAAATGTAAATTTTTTTATAACTAGCTATTGATAGGAACTACAAAAAAGGTTCAGCAGCTTTCTATCGTTTATTTATCCGTAAGCCTGATAAATGCTCTAAATGGAAAATTCTTTGTCTTCACTTTTAGGTGTTTTAAATTTGCAACTATAATTAGTGCGATTCATGCTGGTTCCAGATTGGCCTTGTATTACTACTTTAACGAGTGACTAAAACCCCCCCCCCCTCCATATCGGGAATTGGCTGAGCGTTACTAAAGCTTTATGAAATATTAGTCCATTGTCAAAACTCTGGCGTGGAATGATAATTTCCGAAGTAATTTAAACCCCCTGATCAACGTTTTATTTTGATAAAAATTCCTCGTGCCCAGACACACATTTACTAGAAAAGTACCACGCGTTCTTTAACCCCCGACAACATTAAACCCCCCTCCCGTAAATTGTCTGGTAGATGAACTCCTGTTTAAATTACACCCTCTGATCTACTTAATAATCTGATAAACGTTGTTTTTCTTTTCGTTATACTAAATCTGTTTACACAATAGCTGACCAGTGCAGACTTTTATCCCAAGCGTTGTACCGACTAAACCAAAGCTCGCAGCTAAAATCTGACGACGGAATTGTAACACAAAATTAAATTTCCGACAAGAAAGGTCCAGTCACTTTTTCTCGTATCTCTAACGGTTAACCCGTAAAATATCATTAAAGTCAAAACTTAGATTAAAACTGAAATATTCAATAAAATGGGTCCAATTTAATTCCGAATTCCGCTTATCCCCGAATCTGGCCAACACCCGAAAGGGGGCCTGGGATGTGTCATTAACCCCCGGTAACATTAATCCCCCCCGGGATTTCCTGGTATGACCAGATATTCTCCTGAGTAAATTAAACCCCTTGATGTGTTAATCCCCCCCCCCGGTAACGTTAACCCTCCCAGGGAATATACTGGCTTGACCTCATATCCGAATTTTACCAATCACCAAATCTCTTAACCCCGCTTGGGAAGTTCCTGGTATGACCAGATAACCCCCTGATGTCTTAACCTCCAGTAAAGTTAAACCCCTCCCTGGAAATTTCCTGGCATGACATCATGTCCGAATTTTACCTATCACAAAACCACTCTTATCCCCGAATTTGGCTAACACCCAAAAGGGGGCCTGGGGGCGTAGCCCCCAGCGAGCCGAAGGCGAGTATATATATATATATATATATGTATGTATGTATGTATGTAAGTATCGCGCACTTTCTATTGTGATTTAACTTTCCGGATCCCTGTAATTTATAGTAGCAAGTTAGAAAACGCACAATCACTATTATTTTGAGACAGAACTTACATACTTGTTATGAGCCCTAATTTGTAACTCAAGAAAGCCCAAAATAAAAAATTGCAAAAATATGCAAACTGAATCACTGTGATTCTACAATACTTTCATCTGTACTAAGTTTAATAATACGAAATAAGATAAACCAAACAGGCCATTTGTTTACAAGTGAAGTATGGAGGACTGTACGATTCATTTATGGTAGTAATTCACATTTATATTACAATCTAATTTGCCAAATTATTACTACTCTTATGAGCAATATTAATTATTTTAAGATTATTAACTATTCTCATGTAAACATATACTAAACCAATTAATATATGTGTGCCATTCTGAAACAACAATTTTAACCAAATTGATTTAAATATTTTAAGTAGAACAATACATTACCTTGTGTATGTGTCGTGTGTGTATTAGTGTGAGTGGGGCGACTTCCTGCCGCATTGGCCGCATCACCCTGTAACAATCAGAAAAGAGAGCATGTAATAGTGTTTCATAATAAACAATAGAGTTCCCAAAACCAATATAATTACAGGAATATACCTTGATTAAATCAATATTTTTAATATTATGTATATTCATGGAACAAATATGTAATCTTATGTCTAGTATTAGCAGATAAATTTAGTTACCTTAATATGTTGTGTAGTGGAGAATTATTGTTCTAGTTAAATGTAGTTCTACACGCACGCATTCTTTTACACGTTTCCATTCAATCATCATTCATACTTTGTGTGTTTTGCAACACACGTGGAGAGTGTTACGTGATAATGTCAAAGAGAGGACGACAAGCCGACGCAGGACCGAAGCCACCTGAAAATAATCAGAACAAAACTCTCGAATCACAAATATGACATCAATTAGTAGGCTTTCTTATTAATAATACCTTATAAAAGAGTGTAATAACGGTCTTGAGATTTGACTAAAACTGTAGTTTCAGAATGGCATTAAATGTACTCCTGAAATGTCCCAAATACTTACAGTACTGTGTCATCTCGCATTGAGGATAAGTAATATAGCATGCTGAAACATAAGTCATATTAATAATCAAAGTACAATGAGAAACATTATTAAACTAGTACTTAGTATTCATAACATTGTAGTGGTGTAAAGTGACCATATGTAAGTTCCAGTAGCCAAGTTGTTTAAGACGTTGAACTTAGGATCTGAGCTAGAGATAGCACAGGTTTAAGTTTTGTTTTTGGACTGAATATATATGTTATATTTTAAACTAAGTGGGGTTAAGGTTTCTTCAAATGGCTGATGGAAGTATTATTTAAAAAAAACAATCGATTATAGTTTGATAAAACTTCGTGGCTATTATACTTACCAGTGACATTTATACGCAGTAATTTTGATAGTATTGATAGAGAAACTAAAAATCATGATGTTGACAAAGATAAATGAGGCCACGAAAACATTGAGGTAAGAAATGACTAACGTCAAGGCAGGCCCACATGAGTACCTTAATCGCCAGTCCGAATCGCGGTCGAGTCCTCATTTGAGCTACAGCATCCGAAATAGAAATGACGTGTGCTGGTGTCACTGGAGGTTCGGAGACCAAGCTAGAAAATGCACTATTCCCTGTCACGACGCTGCCAGACCTCAGGAAATGAACTGAGAATCACTAGCAATCCCTCGCTAATGTCAATCCACCGTCTCTTTATCACGGACAGAGTGAAGAAACAGTCATTGGAGTAGACATTTGCCCATCCAAAATTCTACTTTAGTGGGGAAGAGTAAAATTTGAGAGATTTTGCATGGAATATTTCCGCCATCACTTAAAGTCTCTTTACAAAAGATGAAAATATTCAGGTGCTGGTTTGGATCTGTGACGTACAAAATAAAAGGGAGAAAAACTGTGTATCATCGTAATATAGACTCGCAATTTGTAATATGGTATACTCTTATAACTAAGCATGGAAAGAAGTAATAATAGGCCTGCTACTGTGAAGAGTTCACAATGTAACGCTTAGCTCAAAATTACAATGTAACTAAAATTAATTTCTATGAGTAATGCGCTGAATTCAAATAATTAAAATATGAACTTATTATGAAGAGAAATAAAGTGCTATATTAATTTTTTAGTTATATTTGTTTAAATTCTGCTCAACTTTATATTTATACAGCAGCAATACATTTATTTGTACTTTCACTTCGGTACTTTTTAAAACCTCTGCATACATGTACGTAATATGATGTACTCATACAACGTTCACTGTATGCTCCGCATCAGACACTGTTGAAATTATTGACAATAGGCAAGGCTTTTGACGTAATGCTAATTGCGTGCTAAACTATGTCTGCCATTGTTTTGTAGTTCAAAACATTCTGGAGAAAGTCTTCGTGGTGAAATATTTGGTTGAGTGCAATATTTTGTACAATATTTTGTAACTCACTAAACACTATTAGAATGGTAATGAATAATTGAGCACTTGGCGTTTAGATTTCTTCTCTATTTTGAACTCAGTAAAATGCCTAAACCCCCATAAAAAACTATCAATTGGGAAAATTCCAAAACAATAAAATAATCTGTTACATTTAAAAAATAATGAAACATATAATCCATAACATGTTTATGTTTTGTAAGTCCTGTCAATTAGGTAGACACTCTTTGTTTAGAACATTTAGATGTTACTTTGGTAGTTACAAAACTATTTCGTTAAACAACTGATGTTTGGTTTTGATTTTGCTTTGGTCAAATACATCTTTTATCTTTTGCAAATTGAAATTGTTTCTGCTCAACAATTGTAAAGAAAATTATTGTGAACGCAGAGAAGAAGTTTGATTAAGTAAACTAAGCCCGAAAGATACGCAGAATACAACACCATAAAAACGATACATTGAAAACCACCAATCGCCAGAAACAGAAATAAATTTCAAATCAGATAATAATAGGCAGACGGAAAATACGTCACGAAGGAAATGTACATGAGAAGGAACTTTCAGATCTATATAGAGCAGAGAATGTGAAATAAATGTATTAAAATTTTAATTTAAGAATTGAAAACGACCAACCTTGGCAGGGATTGGGACTGCCTGTGCTTAAAACAGTTGCCTTGCTTTCACCACTGTTACTAGAACCGACAGCAATGGCTGCAATGACGCTGTTATAAGCACCCAGGTTAGAGCATTACATGGTACTAGGGCCAGTCCTTGGGCAGGTCGTCACTCTTTTTACCATGTAATACTCCCCTCCCTTATTAGATTGGTTAATAATTGATATATGTAGGTTACATCATGTGTGCTGCAATCTACCGCAGACAACATGCACTTCCTCAACAAGAGAATAATATAGATCTGTAAATTCTCACTAAGACGTATTGAACTTTACAGTGTAAATATTTGATAACAGCGTTTAATGTTGTCACATATTTTTTTTATATATTTTTATACTATTATTGAAGTACGAGTACATTTATACAAGAAAAAAGTATTTTTTTATAAAAGACCGCTTGATATTAAAAGGAAATGCACTGTGTTCTCGCTTTTAATTTAAGTAATATAAATAAATGGAGGTTACACCATACGTTCTTCGATTTGACACAAATATCTGCAATGATTGTACCAAATCACTCAAGTGCACAATGTGCTGACTTGAGAGATGTAGAAATATTGTTATTAATAAGTTTGATATAATATTAGGATATGATATGAATTTCACGTTCCCTAGGTGTACAATTTTAATCCTAATGCTAAACATTGGACTAGCCTTTTAATTCAGATTATGTTAAAAAACGGTTAAACACGAATAAATATTAAAATATTTATGAATTTAATTTCTATATATATTATGTGTATATAGATGTATATAGATGTATAGGGATTGGGACTGCCTGTGCTTAAAACAGTTGCCTTGCTTTCACCACTGTTACTAGAACCGACAGCAATGGCTGCAATGACGCTGTTATAAGCACCCAGGTTAGAGCATTACATGGTACTAGGGCCAGTCCTTGGGAAGGGCGTCACACTTCTACCATGTAATACTCCCCTCCCTTATTAGGTTGGTTAATAATTGATATATGTAGGTTACGTCGCGTGTGCTGCAATCTACCGCTGATAATATGCACTTCCTCAACAAGAGAATAATGTAGATCCGTAATTTCTCACTGAGACTAGTTGAACTTTACAGTATAATTACTTGGTTATAGCGTTTATTGTTTCAGATTACATAATGTTTAAATATTATTGCTGACTTGAGAGATGTAGAAATATTGTTATTAATAAGTTTGATATAATATTAGGATATGATATGAATTTCACGTTCCCTAGGTGTACAATTTTAATCCTAATGCTAAACATTGGACTAGCCTTTTAATTCAGATTATGTTAAAAAACGGTTTTAAACACGAATAAATATTAAAATATTTATGAATTTAATTTCTATATATACGAGATAGAACTTCCCGATCTATATAGAGAAGGAAACGTAAAATAAATGTATTAAAATTTTAATTTAAGAATTGAAAACGACCAACCTTGGCAGGGATTGGGACTGCCTGTGCTTAAAACAGTTGCCTTGCTTTCACCACTGTTACTAGAACCACGCAGAATAAAGTCTACAACACCATAAAAAACGATATATTGAAAACAACCAATCGTCAGAAACAGAAATAAATTTTAAATCACAATCAGATAATAATATGCAACCGGAAAATACGTCACGAAGGAAATGTATATAAGATGGAACTTTGCGATCCCATATAGAGAAGAGAAAGTCAAATAAATGTATTAAAATGTTAATTTAAGAATTGAAAATGACCAACATTGGCAGGGATTGGGACTGCCTGTGCTTAAAACAGATGCCTTGCATTCACCACTGTTACTAGAACCAAGAGCAATGGCTGCAATGACGCTGTTATAAGCACCCAGGTTAGAGCATTCCATGGTACTAGGGCCAGTCCTTGGGCAGGTCGTCACTCTTTTACCATGTAATACTCCCCTCCCTTATAAGATTGGTTAATTTATATATGTGGGTTACATCATGTGTGCTGCAATCTACCGCAGACAACATGCACTTCCTCAACAAGAGAATAATATAGATCTGTAAATTCTCACTAAGATGTATTGAACTTTAAAGTGTAAATATTTGATAACAGCGTTTAATGTTGCCATATTATTGTTTTTATATATTTTTATACTATTATTGAAGTACGAGTACATTTATACAAGAAAAAAGTATTTTTTTTATAAAAGACCGCTTGATATTAAAAGGAAATGCACTGTGTTCTCGCTTTTAATTTAAGTAATATAAATAAATGGAGGTTACACCATACGTTCTTCGATTTGACACAAATATCTGCAATGATTGTACCAAATCACTCAAGTGCACAATGTGCTGACTTGAGAGATGTAGAAATATTGTTATTAATAAGTTTGATATAATATTAGGATATGATATGAATTTCACGTTCCCTAGGTGTACAATTTTAATCCTAATGCTAAACATTGGACTAGCCTTTTAATTCAGATTATGTTAAAAAACGGTTAAACACGAATAAATATTAAAATATTTATGAATTTAATTTCTATATATACGAGATAGAACTTCCCGATCTATATAGAGAAGGAAACGTAAAATAAATGTATTAAAATTTTAATTTAAGAATTGAAAATGACCAACCTTGGCAGGGATTGGGACTGCCTGTGCTTAAAACAGTTGCCTTGCTTTCACCACTGTTACTAGAACCGACAGCAATGGCTGCAATGACGCTGTTATAAGCACCCAGGTTAGAGCATTACATGGTACTAGGGCCAGTCCTTGGGAAGGGCGTCACACTTCTACCATGTAATACTCCCCTCCCTTATTAGGTTGGTTAATAATTGATATATGTAGGTTACGTCGCGTGTGCTGCAATCTACCGCTGATAATATGCACTTCCTCAACAAGAGAATAATGTAGATCCGTAATTTCTCACTGAGACTAGTTGAACTTTACAGTATAATTACTTGGTTATAGCGTTTATTGTTTCAGATTACATAATGTTTAAATATTATTGTAGTCCGTGTAGATTTAAACAAGAAAAGAGCATTTTATGTAACAAAGAGGTTGATATTTAAAGGCAATTTATTCTATTCTCGGTTGCAATTTAAGTAATATTAATATAGTGCCTACCCCATATATAATGTTGTTACGTCTTACAAAGGATTTTGATCCAATTCCATCCAGTTTTTCAAGTGCACAGTGTGCTGACTTGAGAGACGTATCAATATTATTATAGATAGTTTTTTTTAACATTTGGATCTGATATGATAAGAATTCCATATAAATGATAAGAATAAGATTAAAACGATAAGACTGGTGCTAAACATTGAACTACAACGGAAAAGTTTACAACGATAAAAAACGACTCGATATTGAAACCATTGTGAATTTCGTTTTTGTAGAATCTTTGTAACAATGGAATTCATAGATTTTTGAACCTCATGGAATCTTTCCATTTATTAAATACACTTAATAATATCCTGTTAATAATTTCCGTCCTGTTCTCACTGATAATGTGCTGGAAGTTAGCCACGACCACAGGTAGCGGAGACTACTACCATTACCAACGTCCTGGTGACGTCAAAGAAGACAACACGAGGACCAACTCGTAATTGAATATTTATTTGAGTCCCAGCAGTGGAAAACGAATTTAAATGTGCTGATATCACAGGAGATTTGGAAACTAAACCGGTGAATGTACCAAACCTTGTCAGTACGCCATCAAAGTCTCGGGAAAAAGCCGCGGATCACTATTAGCGGCTGGTGATCTCGCACTAATGTAATTCGACTGTTTCTTTTACAAGGAAAGATTGAAGAACAAACTTTCCGTAGAAACCCTAGAGCAAATGTACATTTATCCCAAATCTCTGCTATATAGGAGAAGGTTGATGAAAGAAATTTGAGCGCTCGCAGTAAATAACACATGCATTCTTCCTGTGGTTTGATGACGTTGAATATATATTTCTGACTCAGACTACCCTTAATTTGGAGTTTAATGATAGCTAAAGTAGCCAAAACACATTGTTGATTAGCAAACTTCTGTTCCACTATGATCTACTAGTGGATGACACTCTTTGGTTGACAAAAATCCAGGCTTTTGTCAAGTTGCATGAAATAATGTTAACGCTTGTAACTTTTGTATATTTTGATTTAATCCAAATAAGAAAGGACTAACAATAATGCTTCAAAACATAAACATCTAGTACAGCTCTTACAACATTGTCTAGTTGAATGGGATAGTAAAGTTACAACGCAGGGTGACCTACGCATGTTCATATAAAGCTTATAAATGACACAATCAATCAGAGTTTACTGGTTGACCTGGAAGAAATCGATTGTCAACCACGCTACTCTTAGTGGAATCAAAACTACACAGCATCGAAAGGGATAGAAAATATAAAACTGGAATCTTTCCTTAAAACATTTCCGGGCTTTTTATACTTAATACTGACTTTTAGGTAATATTTTCATCACTGTCAGGCAATTAAAAGGGAGAGAAATCGTTAGTTAAAATGTCTACACATAGTTACAAATATAGTTTCTTGTCTGGGGGTCAGTTTTAGTGTGAAAAGCTTAAGAAATATAATTTTAGAAAAACATAACAATTTTCTTTGTAAGATAAAATTTCCCAAAAAATTTAAGAACCAGTTTGAGTACTTGAACTATTAAAATTGGTTCTGGAATACTGAATGTACACCTCTGATAACAAGAAAAATGAAAACAATACTTTTCAAAGTAAATATAATAGAGAAATTTTACAATAGGTTCTGGCAACAAGCATTGGTGGCGCCAATTTGACAGAATGTGTTTATTATTACACTCGTAAACTCGCAAGTTTTTCTTTTAATTTGTTGTGTCTACTATACTATACACACTTTCTTGCAGTATAAAAAGCCAAAATTAAGTACGTCTGAGGAAATAGACTTAAATTTTGATTGTGTTCATTCCAAAACAATCGCGTGTATAACTTCATTAAAGTGTGGTATGTTGAGTTTTTAATTTATGCAGATATTTAATCAAATTTATTGCCTCAGCGGAAGTGATAATAATGTACTTGTATCTGAAGTAGTGGCCGGAGTCCATACAGTAATTACATACAGAAAATATAAAATAAAATAAGTAGGTTATAGTACTTCTGTTACAGGTAAATAAGTCAAAGTCATGAATTGCTACAAGGATTAATTGTTTAACACAAAAATTCATACAACAAATACAGCCATACATACAAGACAACATCTACGAGAATTTTATTCAATGAAAAGATGTGATGTTTTGACTTACCCATTTGCAGAATATTCCAGTCAAAGCGACACAGGTTCAGCCGTGGTGTTCAGGTCATAATTCGGAAGAACTCTGCTAACTTTGTACGTTTCAACTTGGAGAAAAATTACTGACGATGCCTCTAAACCAAAAGTTTTTCAATGATATTACGTTTTAAAATTGTGTTTTCATGGTAACGAGGAATAATTATTGTTGGTTAAGAAATGTACTATTCGTATTGCGTAAGTTAGTTATAGAAATTATCAGCAAGAACATTCTTAACATTTACACCAGAAAAACTTATTTCTCTAATTTTGTAGAGATTTTTACAACAGAATGAGTATATAAAACCATTACAGAAAGTTGTATTAAACAAATAGGTAATGCCAGTCGTATGCTGAAGTAAAATTAAATAAATATTTTCATTAATTAGACCATGTTTGTTTTAGTTTTTGCAGATGAACTATAATTTGATCCAACACAGAAAATAGTTATTTGAAAAATGGTAGTGTGGCCAAGCTAAGCGATATACCAACCTGTACAAGCTGGGATTATTCACAAAATTCACCCTCTTTGGCTCTAATTACTAACATAATTTTTATATATTAAAATAGTACGTTCCTAACACGGTAAAACATAACCAACAAATGATTGTGGAATCGTTAAGCTAAGCAACATGCTTGCTCAAAAAGCTTGCTGGTTGCATGTAACTCTCGTTTCTTATTGTTAAAATATTCAAATAATCTGTCGGAAAATATTTCTTGAAGTAAATTTCTATTGGATCTATTATAATGTTACAAATAACCAATTTAAACAGGGATTGGCACTGCCTGTGTTTAAAATAGTTGCCGTGCATCACCACTGTAACTAGCACCAACAGCAATGGCTGCAATGACACTGTTATGCGCACTCAGGTTAGAGCATTCCATGGTACTAGGGCCAGTCTTTGGGCTGGTCGTCACCCTTCTACCATGTAATAACCCCTCACACATGATCTTAAAATTTGCGTGTTAATTCCTTTCTACATAAACAACATTAAGTTATATGATTGTGCATATTCAAACGTGGAATTTAGTTGAGCGCCATTGAAGTTTATGAATCAATTACCCTGAAATAAGTAGCCTGAAACATTTCGTTTATGTTTTCTGAGGTGATGTTAAGTTTACTTTTCTGCACAATCTATCTATTTGACCGCATGACGATCGTAAAATGAGTTATATGATTAAAACTTAGCAAGCAAACTTAGCGAAGCCTATTACAACAACACGTATATTAGCTTACTCTTACCTTGTTTGTACACGTACACGTGATTAGTGAAACGTAAATTTAGGAATGTTTTAGGAGAATTCACAAGCAACCATGCTGGACTAACTTATCTCGTAGTTGTGTTCATAGATTATAATATTTCTGTTGTAATATATACAAATTAAGTAAGTTATTTTTCAATTGGTATATATGCTGAATTTTAGAATTGAAAGGAAAGGGTAAATTTTGGTCAATTTCCACCAGAAAACAACAAAAACCATCGGCAAGGTATTTTAAAAATCATACAAAATTTAGCAGAGTTTGAAGTCACTATGGATTGATAAAATACCAACATATCGTGACCTGATGAAAACTGCAGTAAATTATAGTTTTAAGAAAACACAGAGCAAACTCATTAAATTATGAGATAAATATACCTTTGGATTTTAAGAAAAGTTTGTCTATAATTTCCAAGCGTTGCTGGATATAAAATTGTTCGTCAATACTATTTACTTATTTTATGTCAGCTGTGCCACAGAGATTTAATTGAAACTTTTTGCACCAGCTGGCTTTATTAAATGTTATTTGTTATGTTTATATACAGATTTTTTTATTAATAGCGTTTTTCTAACATATTAATTGGTCGTTTCTAGCAAATCAAGAAACAGTAACCTATTTCGGAGACGTAAATTAGTCAGATTGCTCTAGGGTGAATCATTGTTTTATTTAACAAAGCATACAGGCGTCTTCTGTATGAAAACCAATTTTTAAATTTTCGACATGTTGCCGTAGTGTCTTGATATAACGTGGACTTATATGTGCATTGCTGTCTCCCAGTGAGAGGTTACAGCAGTTAGTGAAAGTTAACCCACTCGTCAACTGAAATATGGCATCCTCACTATATCTTCCAATCCGAGTGTCCGCAGGAAGAACCTGAAGGTCCGCTTGGTAGCTCTCCAAATGGTAAATCAAAATATTTTATTTGCTTCCTCGATTGTAGCCCTTGTTGTATATGTATAATTTTATATTTATTATAATTAAATTAGCATGAGTTACAGAAACTATCATTGGTACTTTGGGATTATACCGACCACACCAGTATGAAGAACACAAAAATAGAAATTTATAGAAACAAACATGATAGAACGAAAAAACAACTCTTCAATTACAAAATTACAAACTTACAAGCATTTCCAGGTATTGTGATCGGTATTGTTGTCGCTGTTATCTTATCTTTCTCGAGAATCCTGATTACGGCAGGCCGCGCGGCATCACGTGATTTGCACGGTACATAATTGCCTTTCCATTTCAATTCAATTTATATTTCTGATTAGCCCCTCTAGAATTTGATATTTTACTGATAGGTACTATCTCGAGGGATGTTTTTCTTTCGTCGACATCAGCGCGGGGCAGCACCGAAGGTGCTGTCGAAGCCCGCGCTGATGGCCGGAGGCACTCGCATTTTGGGTGGCGGAATGTGATCAAGAATAAAAACAAGTTTTGAGTGTTTTTTTAATAAAGAGTTTAGTTTGGTAAATGTTTGTTTTTGTTAAATTTTTGTGTTTGGAGAAATATAGAGGTAAAACACGAAAGTACAACAAAGCGATGCACCAGCTGAACGGGCGGCGAGGCTCTGCAATCACGTTATCTACTAGACGCTCGACTTTGACCTCTGTCTGAGGATGGGGAGGGGTTTGCGATAAGACAATTCCTGTTTTATACTGACGAAATAGTCTTCTACGCTAATCTAGTAATCAGTAGAAGCAAAATGTTAAATAACGATTCATGTCTGGGTGTGGTCGGTATAATCCCAAAGTACCCTATCATTAGTCTACATAATAATAAAACACCTTAACTGTTGGTTTTTATAAAATATTTATAAATTCGTTATTTGTATCAGATACAATGTACATTGACACTTATAACATTTATAATTTCAGAAGTTTCTAAAGTGGTTTCATTACCAAACTGATAACATGCGATCATAAATTTTTAAATCTTTAGTGTTTCATCTAAAGTGATAACCATGTATGTAGACTTGTTATGAAGGTATTCATTCACCTTTTTAGTTAGAGCGAGGTGAGATTTCAGGTTGGAAGCGGCAATGCTTTTATTTTATAGATATTTTCAGAATAATTTGCTTTTAGTTGTGTTAAAATTAAATCTTTTCTGCGTGAGAAAAGGGTATATGTGTAATTTACTTTATAAAGAGTAAGGACTCAACATAAAAATATAATAAATTACAGTTGGAAAGTACGATTCATAAACTCCATGCTCGGCTAATAAAAGTGATGCAATAAACGTGTTTCATTCTTTAGCAAAATGAAACAAAGATATTTTTAATGTTATTGTACTCAAGTCAGACAATCATCAATATTGTTATTTAGAACACGTAGGATATGTATAAGAAAGAAAGGAAAAAGCGCACTATAAGGAAGTAATGTTAAGAGAAACTAAATGACGTGGATCTCATAACAACCCAACTCTATAATCACAGTTTACTATAGGAAATAACAACTAATCGAAAGTAACGTGCTTTGCAGGTTTGTTTGATGTACTCTTAACTGTTGCATCCATAGTAATACTGTTAGGAATTTATAATTAATTGATAAGTGACGGAGAATCAGTTGATTTATCCCTGCAAACTAACTGTAGGTGACATTTTAGCTAGGCTAAATATATCATATGTCTCTAAATCAGTCACATCAGCCAGAGATTATCATCAAGTTATCAATTCTTTATATCAGTGTTTACGTTCAAGTACAGAAACTATTCGATCCAACCATCTAAGATATTCTCTAAGATTCTACAAAACAACTTTGTGATTTGTTCTCTAATTTTAACCGAGTAAAATGCCTGACATTACATTCAAAATATTAAATAATTTATAATTGCCACAGATTTTAATACAGCCTCACAAAAGTTCCTCTAATCAACAAACGTTTCCATTTATAATGTTGTTCCATTTCAAAAGTTGCATTGCTTTTTGTCGTCTCTGAAGTAATGCGTCTAATGCTTTGTATGTAGAATCAGTTGGATCTTTTCCCTACAAATATTTATAAAAAAAAAACTAAACATGTAATTTATGTAAGAAGTAATTCACTACCTCAAAACATATTAACTAAATTAAAATAAAGTTAATTTTATTTAAAGTCCTGTCACTTAAGGAAACATTAATCGCTTAGAACATTAAGCTGTTACTTTGGTACGTAAATAACTAATTTGTGCAACATCTGGTGTTTGGTTCCGATTTTGCATTGGTCGGTAACATCCTTAATTTGTTGTAAGTTGACATTGTTTATGCACATCACTTCAAAAGAAAAATTACTGTGAAAACAAAGAACAAGTAAGAATAAGTAGACCAAGCCTGGAAGATATGCAGAGAAAAGTCTACATCATAAAACCAACCATCAGACACAGAAACTAAGTGTCAAATCACCATATATTACCTTTTTACCATATATGTCAGGTAATAATATAAACGATAAATATCGGAATCACGAAGGAAATGTATATGAGATCTATTAAAATGTTACTTTCAAAATATTTAATGGCCAACCTTGGCAGGGATTGGGACCGCCTGTGCTTAAAAAAGTTGCCGTGCATTCATCACTGTTACTAGAACCAACAGCAATGGCTTTAGTGTCACTGTTATGCGCACCCAGGTTAGAGCATTCCATGGTACTAGGGCCAGTCCTTGGGCAGGTTGCGATGTTATTTTCGGGGCAAGCGAAAATATTCGCAACTTGCCAGATAGCCAGTCGAGCTGGGTTAGAAAATTCCAGGGTTCGAGAATTTCATATAACTATTATTTATTGTTAGGAGTCGAATCAGAGGGCCCTGCGGAAGAAATTGATACTTCCAAAATAACGTTGGGCTTACTTCATCACGTCGACTCCAATAAAATTTTGAAGACGTAAAAAATAAAAAAAAATAATCTTGCTCAGAAAAATAAAAATTTCTTGTTCTAGGAAAGTTATTGTTCAAGCGAGTCCGATTTTCGAAAACAACTGTAATGTTTATTAATACGTCGGTCAGTGAGGAATTACAAGTAAGCTGAGTAGTCTCCACTGATAACTTGGTCGGGGAGTCGTATACAGTAATTATTGTAAGAGCCCGGGGTTGGAATAATTAATCGGTTAAATAATGATGGTTAGTAGAAGCAAAATACAAAATCAAAGCAAAATATGAATAGCAATGGCAAACAAAAGCAATATTCAAATAACACCAATAGCAAATATACAATCTTATAAATTAAAGATTAGCCATGCACAAAAATCACAGTGCAACTACTATATACATAAAGCAAGCACTAACCATTAACACAAATATTTCTACGGGATGCAAAAGCTAGATAAATTTATAATATAAAAATATACTAAGCTGTATTTATTCTGTAGGCAAGTGTATAGCTCCAAAATAAAATATCAAGTTTACTTTCTCAGGCATATAATTTTGAAAAATAAAAAAAAAAGTAATCACTTATAACACACCATGCAGAATTACCCTACCATATGCAAGCTAAGATAAAGGTAAATGATTTAAACTATGCAATAAGGCTACTAAGCTAAATTACTATAAATATTAGGGCTCTATGAATATCAAAGAAAAATTGAACACTCACCCTATCTGCACAGTTCACCAGAAAAATAAACTAAAATATCGTTAAATAAATATTTTGATGGAGGTTATCGGGGTGAGGGTGTCAGGACGTTCGCAAAAATAAAAAGAAAGGGTTGCGAGTCCCGAAATAGATAAAGGAGAAAAATAAAGATAATCACTTACAAAAATATAAATAATTAATAAAATGAAAATTAGATTGAACTTCAATAAGAAAGAAAAATATTTCCGAGTAGATTCGCCAAGAAATGTGATAATAATCAGACAATAGAATGATGGTCGAGAAAACTTTATACCTAATATAAAATTTACGTCGATTGAACATAAGATTTAGTTTATGAGGACGGGGTCGGTGGGAAGAAAGTATTTATAAAAGGAAGTCGTGGGTATAGGATGCCAGTACTATCGCCGGAAAGAAAGCAGTGGTAAGGCGAGTCCCGACTGTTATATTGTTTCCGGGTAGGAGATAATTGGTAGGAAAGTTCGTAAAGGAAACTCGGGATGAGGTGTCAGATCGATCGCCAGGAAAAGAAATGCGAGATCTGAAAAATTTAGAAAGGAAAATTTTAACACAGTAATTAAAATTTAGTCGAAATAACAAAAATATAATCTGATCAATTGGAATTCAAAATGTAAGTTAAATTGAAGAAAAGAATAACTTTAGTAATTCTAGTAGAAAAAGTAATTAAAGTTTGAGTAAATTGAGAAAGTCAAATATATTCTATTTAAATTTATTGATACCCGTAAATGTCAAATAAATTAATAAGAGTACATTTAAAATCAAACAATTATCTTATCAAAATAAATCTATAACCATCAAACATTAATAATATATTTCAGATCGATTAATTTTTATAAATGACAAATAAAATATTAAATTCTGTTTCACATAAAAATTTGGAAGAATTGTTGATGGCGGAGATAAACACTTTAGTAAGGAACAGGGTCGTTGTTCCTTACCTGGTGCTGGATATCGGCGGCGGGCGTCGAGTCGCGATGTAGTCGTTCAGCGAGCGGGGTCGGGGGAAGGGGTCGAAGTAGTGGTGAGCAGCGGTCGTCGGCGGTGTCGCGGTCACTGGCTGTCTCTCTGTGTCTTCAATCGGCCGTCATTATATAGGTTCGCGCGATCGCGGGGTGGGGGAAGCCTTCTCCTCTCGCCGTGATCGGAGGGGAAGCGGCGATATCCGTGCGGGCACGGACCTGCCAGATAGCGTCTGACTCATCGTCAGTAAAATAATTATTTCGCTGATAATAATAAAACTCAAGTCGTTATTCGTAATGTAAAAAATTGTCTGTTCTAATTTTGCAATTTTATTAATGAATATTTTAAATTTAAATTTAATTTTGTATGTTAAAAAAAAGTAACATGTTACACCCCATCTGTACTTCGGGAAACAAAAAAAAGAAGAAAAAAGTTAAATGTGGTATTTGTATATAGATAAACAAAAAAAGTTACCGTAGTTAACCTCCTCTTGTATTCGTTTTGAAAGTTTCTGAAATGAAATGAAACAAACTAAAGACTCTTTTCGTACGAAATTAATGTTTTAATCAACAAATAAAATAAAATGATAACATATTCTGGTAAGAAAATATAACTAAAAACAAATTGCAATCTGCAGAAACAAAAAAAATTATTTAACAAAACTAAAATTTACACTAAAATATATTACGGGCACAGTCTTTCACAATACACATAATTACTGGAAAACAAAATCAGATCTCGCTTTACTAATAAAAATAAACAAAAATCGAACTCGAAAATATAAAATCTCTAAGGGAAGGATATTAGACACGCCGGGTACAGGAGAGTGGCAGTCTTACAAGGAAGAATTTGGGATAGAAAGGTGATTTGTTGTAGGAATACTAGTCTACTAAAGCAACTCTTGGCGCCAAAAAAAAAAACACATCGGGCAACCAAGAAATCATACAATAATACAGATTAGTAGAAAGGAAACTATGGGCACTCTACGGGGTAACACAGGGATCTAGTGTGCCTCCAAGGAAGAGTACGCCTTCAGATCCTTCGTATGGGCTCGGCCTACGTCTTTTCCTTGGAGATCTCGAAGTTCGAATATATTCCATCCTATTTTTCTATATAGGATGTATGGTCCTTCAAACTTTGGTGCCAATTTTCCTGCTATATTCTCAGCCGCTGAGGAAAGTGTATGGCTGCGCCTCAAAACTTGTTGGCCTATTACAAAACTGTTATCTCTTCTTCTGAGATTATAGTAATGAGCTTGGCGAGTGTGTGCTTTTTCCATGTTTAGCTTACATTTTTCCCTTATTTTTAGCATGAAGTTCATTCGAGATTCATGTATATCGATTTCGCTAGGTTTAACAGCACCTTGAGTGGCATTCTCTAATACCTGACCGTAGATACAGTTTGGAGTTTTAAGTTCTCTGCCAAAATTGAGCATGGCCGGAGTAAATTTTGTTGATTCGCTACAACATGTATTCAACGCAAATCTAAATTCATTTAAATGTTGATCCCAACTACGATGATCATTTCGCACGAACTGAGAAATCATAGTTTTTAATACGCGGTTCGTTCGCTCTGTTGGATTACTCTGCGGACTATAAGGTGCGGTTGTTTTGTGAATTATTCCCCAATCACTTGTAAGTTTTTGGAAGATTTTCGAGAGGTACTGCGTTCCGTTATCTGTCAGTACTACTTCTGGAGCACCATATCGCATCAATATAAGGTCTTCGAACTTTTCTGCCACCTTCTTAGCAGTTGCTGATGGTAATGCTACAATTTCTACCCATTTGGTAAAGGTATCTTGGAACACCAGGATAAATCTGTTTCCTTTACGAGATCGAGGTAAAGGTCCCATCAGATCGCTGGTTACTGTGAACCAAGGTCCTTGGGGGGCGTCGTCTGAAATGCATTTTACCCACCGGTTTACATTGTTCCACCTTGTATCTCTGGCAAGTGTCGCAGTTTTTTACATATTTTCGAATGTCGTTTCTCCATCCAGGCCAAAAGTATCTGGCGCTGATTTTCTGAATCGTTTTGTTTACACCTAAATGGCCAGCTGTTGCGCTGTCATGATTTTCTCTCAGTACATCGGATTTTAGAGAATCTTGTACGCAAAGTTTCCAATTTGTTTTTGGGTCGGTAGATGATTTATTGATTTTTCGGTATAGTTTATTTCCTCGAATGGTGTAATCTGCATATTTATTCGGACTTGCAGATACCTTCCGAAGCATTTTCGAGTGCCAGTCGGGCATAACTTCGCCTGAAGCTGTTTCTAGCCTTGGTTCCTTGGTTTTGAGCGATAGTTGCCTCCGAGAGTTATTCGAACTGTCGTTGGCGGTGCTACAACCAACGGTTGAACCGACTACAGGATCACAGCTTGACGTGTCGATCGGATACCGGGAGAGTGCGTCTGCTACTCGGTTCAGGACTCCCTTGCGGTATTGGACTTCGAAGTCATGTTGCTGTAGTTCCAGCATCCAGCGAGCAAGTCTTCCAGATGGTTTCTCCAAACTCATCAACCACTTTAAAGCTTGATGGTCAGTTATCGCAATAAACTTGTACCCTTCGAGGTACGGACGAAATTTTTGAACGGCCCATACCAGAGCTAGGCATTCTTTCTCGGTTACGGAAAATTTCTTTTCATTCTCGTGTAAAAGTCGACTCGCATATGCAATAACTTTCTCCCGCTTGCCAATAGTTTGAGTAAGCGAAGCCCCTAAACCTTCATTGGAGGCATCCACGTGGACCGTAAAAGTTTCCTTGAAGTCAGGGCAGGCTAAGACCGGTGCGGTAGAAAGTTTTGCTTTAAGGGAATTGAATGCTCGTTCTTGAGAATCCGTCCATTCCCATCTATTCCCCTTTCTTAAGAGTTTCGTCAATGGCTTAGATATGTTTGCAAAGTTTTCGATAAATCGTCTGTACCAAGACGCAAGTCCCAAGAAACTCCGTACTTGTTTTACAGTTTTAGGTGCTGGAAAATCTACAATTGATTTAACCTTTTCCGGATCCGTCTGGATTCCTCTCTCGTTTATTACGTGGCCAAGGTATTTCAACTCCTTTTTACAAAAGTTACATTTTTCCATATTTGGTAATAATCCTGCATTTCTAAGGCGTTCAAACACTTCTTTCAGAAGTTTTAAATGATCTTCGAAAGTTCGGGATACCAGCACCAAATCGTCTAAATAGGCAAAAGCGTAAGGCTCAAACTCAGGTCCTATCACTTGGTCTAGCAATCTCTGAAAGGTAGCCGGAGCAGAGTGTAAGCCAAATGGCATGACCTTGAATTGGAATAACCCTCTGCCGGGAACGGTGAAAGCCGTAATTGGTCTACTGTTAACTTCGAGAGGTACCTGCCAATAGCCATCCTTTAGGTCGATCGTGGATATATAGCAAGCATTTCTCAGTTTGTCGAGTATCGCACTTATTTGGGGAAGGGGATATGCATCCTTCTCACTGACCGCATTAACTCGCCTTAAGTCGATGCAACACCTTACTTTTCCATTCGATTTCTTAACCAGCACTAGTGGAGAGCTCCAAGGACTAGATGATGGTTCAATGATGCCTGACTCCAGCATCTTGTCAACTTCTTTGTTAATGATCGCCTGCATTGCCGGGTTGCGATAATAATACCTCTGTTTTATGGGTGTATCAGTTTTAAGGCGAATTTTATGTTCCACTAATGTCGTGCGACCAATAAAACCATCGAACAAATTCAACTGATAATCTAGGAATTCTTTCAGTTTTTTTACTTTCTCCTTCTGTTAGTGTCATAACGGCATCAGTATGAATAGTCTTTGAATTATCGCATCTAGTCACTGTTTCTGCAGTACTTTCATGAGAAGTGATATCGATCAGTTTTAAAGGCGTTATGACGTCCATACCCAAAATTATTGGCGTAGTTAAGCCTGGTAGAAACAGGGCGCGTACCTTAGTTCTAATATCGGCTATCTCGCAGTTAAATTCGAAGGCCTGAGATATCTGGCTATTTGTGCTATCGGCCATATTAACATTAACATTTACGTTCTTAGGCCTAACGCCTAACTGTAATAGATGATGAGCTACTCTTTCCCCTATAATAGTCACCATCGATCCCGTATCAAGCAGTGCACAAAAAGTAGTTTCTTGAATCTTAATGGATACAAATGGTCTAGGATCGTTCGATTTAACTTCTGCATAGTTGCTTTTGTTAAATTCTTTTATTTGGTTGAGCCACTTGGACCATTCGATTGAGGTGATTTGTTGCCCCAGAGTCCCGGGACACCTCTGACGCTCCGGGCTCCGGAAATGTTTCCCTGCCTGCAAGGACACTGGACGGTTCGAACTCCTACTTTCTTACAGTTAAAACAGCGAATGGTTTTAGGGAGAGGACACTGGTGACATTTATGCCCTTTAGTTTCGCAATTCCAACAAATAGGAATGGCAGTCGTTGTATCTCTAGTAAGATGCCTTGGCTGAGTAGTGTTAGTCGGGACAGTTGTAGAGGGCTCGAACCTTCGTTTATCGGTAAAATATTTAGGTTTATTGTGATACAGTTCTGGCTTATCTATCATCTGCACTGGGTATGACTTGAAAATCCTACGTTTTGAGTCGTATGCCGTCTCAGGTACCATGGATTGAGCCGGATTTGGAGGAGGTCGATAACTATTCTTCTCTCGCAAATAACTTTCATAACCCTCGGCAAGATGAATTAGTTCACTAATCGAGTGAAAAACTTTCCCTTCTGATCGTTAATTTGTATTCAGGTCTCATGTTTGAATATAATCGGTTTAGTGTTTGGTTTACAGAGAAGCCACCACGTCGTCGAATTAGAGTCGTAAGGGCTACAATAAATTTTCGCATTGGCTCACTCTCGCCCTGAGTTCTTCGAGTTATTTCCTCATCCAAGTTACGTCGGTAATCTGGAGGAAGATACTGCTCTTCGAAGCTTATTATAAAGTCGTCATAGTTTGTCCAAAATGACTTATTATTTCGGTACCAGAAAAGAGCGTTTCCCTTAAAAAGTTCCGGTAATGCTTTTAGTAGCCGATCGGGAGGTATTTCATAAGATTCGGCAAGTTCACTGAGACGCTCAATGAAAGAGACTGGGTCTCCATCCCCATCGAATCTCAAATTCCATTTCCGAACTTGATTGCAGATATGAGAGATGTCCGGATGTCTAAGTTCAGATGTAGGCCTGCTTGCCATGTTAGCGTCACTGTCCAATCCAAAATTCGGGTCACGAGGCTCATCACCTGTGAGGGATCTTGCTGTCGGGATTCTCAACGGGTGAGGTGTTGTTATGTCTTGTGTGTTTATTTGGGCTATAGAATTTACAGATTTTTCGTGCATTAAAAGGGTTAATCGTTCCTGTACTAGTCTAAAACTAGCTGTAGAAGGGAGGTTTAACATTTCTCGAATGATAACTTCCTCATGTTGTATATGACCATCAACATGAGAGGCACTAATCGGTCCTAATGCTGAGGAAACTACATTGGTCGCGAGGTTTTGTCCGTATGACAATAATTCTGTTCTTAGTGGAAGAGGTTCAGGAGGTGTTTTTCCAGACCTAAGAAAAGTTACAAGTCGCTTTTGTAGTTCAGCCACATTTACCATCCGGATTCAGATTAAATTTTCTTAACTCTTCCTGTAGGTCGTTCTTTTGTAGTTTATAAATCCAGCCCACACGAGGATCATTCTCCGAAGGGGAAGGAAGCATAATTTGGGGATTGGGAATAGTTGTAGGGGGGATCGGTAGGCCCATTGTAGTAGTAGTAGTAGTAGTAGTGGTGGTGGTACTAGTAGCAGTAGGCGTGGTAGTAATCGGTGCGACTGATGTTACGACTGTAGGAGGACTCATTTTTGGCACTGTACCAACAGAAGCCTGTGGTGTCGTAATACGAGTTGAAGTCGTAGTAGTTGTAGTTGTTTTTCGTTTGTTTGCGTCCCCTTGTCCATGATTTCCGTTTACATACATGAAGAATAAAATTTGATAAGGGCGGAGAAAGAGGTTTAGTAAGTACATCATTATTGTACGTATCAAATTTTCTTAAACAAAAAGTTATTGTAAAACTTTAACAATTTTTAGTCGTAAATGGTAAAGTATATTCACAAAAAAGTGTAAAGTAAATCGTAAAGTTCGTAAATTAACGTATATTACAGTCCCAGTTGTTCGGGCGCCACTTTGCGATGTTATTTTCGGGGCAAGCGAAAATATTCGCAACTTGCCAGATAGCCAGTCGAGCTGGGTTAGAAAATTCCAGGGTTCGAGAATTTCATATAACTATTATTTATTGTTAGGAGTCGAATCAGAGGGCCCTGCGGAAGAAATTGATACTTCCAAAATAACGTTGGGCTTACTTCATCACGTCGACTCCAATAAAATTTTGAAGACGTAAAAAATAAAAAAAAATAATCTTGCTCAGAAAAATAAAAATTTCTTGTTCTAGGAAAGTTATTGTTCAAGCGAGTCCGATTTTCGAAAACAACTGTAATGTTTATTAATACGTCGGTCAGTGAGGAATTACAAGTAAGCTGAGTAGTCTCCACTGATAACTTGGTCGGGGAGTCGTATACAGTAATTATTGTAAGAGCCCGGGGTTGGAATAATTAATCGGTTAAATAATGATGGTTAGTAGAAGCAAAAATACAAAATCAAAGCAAAATATGAATAGCAATGGCAAACAAAAGCAATATTCAAATAACACCAATAGCAAATATACAATCTTATAAATTAAAGATTAGCCATGCACAAAAATCACAGTGCAACTACTATATACATAAAGCAAGCACTAACCATTAACACAAATATTTCTACGGGATGCAAAAGCTAGATAAATTTATAATATAAAAATATACTAAGCTGTATTTATTCTGTAGGCAAGTGTATAGCTCCAAAATAAAATATCAAGTTTACTTTCTCAGGCATATAATTTTGAAAAATAAAAAAAAAGTAATCACTTATAACACACCATGCAGAATTACCCTACCATATGCAAGCTAAGATAAAGGTAAATGATTTAAACTATGCAATAAGGCTACTAAGCTAAATTACTATAAATATTAGGGCTCTATGAATATCAAAGAAAAATTGAACACTCACCCTATCTGCACAGTTCACCAGAAAAATAAACTAAAATATCGTTAAATAAATATTTTGATGGAGGTTATCGGGGTGAGGGTGTCAGGACGTTCGCAAAAATAAAAAGAAAGGGTTGCGAGTCCCGAAATAGATAAAGGAGAAAAATAAAGATAATCACTTACAAAAATATAAATAATTAATAAAATGAAAATTAGATTGAACTTCAATAAGAAAGAAAAATATTTCCGAGTAGATTAGAGATTCGCCAAGAAATGTGATAATAATCAGACAATAGAATGATGGTCGAGAAAACTTTATACCTAATATAAAAATTTACGTCGATTGAACATAAGATTTAGTTTATGAGGACGGGGTCGGTGGGAAGAAAGTATTTATAAAAGGAAGTCGTGGGTATAGGATGCCAGTACTATCGCCGGAAAGAAAGCAGTGGTAAGGCGAGTCCCGACTGTTATATTTTTCCGGGTAGGAGATAATTGGTAGGAAAGTTCGTAAAGGAAACTCGGGATGAGGTGTCAGATCGATCGCCAGGAAAAGAAATGCGAGATCTGAAAAATTTAGAAAGGAAAATTTTAACACAGTAATTAAAATTTAGTCGAAATAACAAAAATATAATCTGATCAATTGGAATTCAAAATGTAAGTTAAATTGAAGAAAAGAATAACTTTAGTAATTCTAGTAGAAAAAGTAATTAAAGTTTGAGTAAATTGAGAAAGTCAAATATATTCTATTTAAATTTATTGATACCCGTAAATGTCAAATAAATTAATAAGAGTACATTTAAAATCAAACAATTATCTTATCAAAATAAATCTATAACCATCAAACATTAATAATATATTTCAGATCGATTAATTTTTATAAATGACAAATAAAATATTAAATTCTGTTTCACATAAAAATTTGGAAGAATTGTTGATGGCGGAGATAAACACTTTAGTAAGGAACAGGGTCGTTGTTCCTTACCTGGTGCTGGATATCGGCGGCGGGCGTCGAGTCGCGATGTAGTCGTTCAGCGAGCGGGGTCGGGGGAAGGGGTCGAAGTAGTGGTGAGCAGCGGTCGTCGGCGGTGTCGCGGTCACTGGCTGTCTCTCTGTGTCTTCAATCGGCCGTCATTATATAGGTTCGCGCGATCGCGGGGGTGGGGGAAGCCTTCTCCTCTCGCCGTGATCGGAGGGGAAGCGGCGATATCCGTGCGGGCACGGACCTGCCAGATAGCGTCTGACTCATCGTCAGTAAAATAATTATTTCGCTGATAATAATAAAACTCAAGTCGTTATTCGTAATGTAAAAAATTGTCTGTTCTAATTTTGCAATTTTATTAATGAATATTTTAAATTTAAATTTAATTTTGTATGTTAAAAAAAAGTAACATGTTACAAGGTCGTCGCCCTTCTACCATTTAATACTCTTCTCCCTTATTAGGTTAATTAATTGAGATATGTACAGTAGGAGTCACCAGAGAGTGCAGTTGAGGGAGGAGCCTATTTGGTGCGTGACCTTGGGGTAGCCAATGAGGACTGAGCGGCGTAGCCAATTTTGTTCTCCGTTGAAACCTTAGCGCTATGTACCGGGCGGTAGTTGTAGTGTCTTGCGTGCGGCAACGTCGCGCGGGCCTGTTAATTTTATTGGTCACCGCCAACTGCACTCTTTCGTGCCTTCTACTGTAGGTTAAGTCACGCGTGCCGCTATCTTCCGCAGACAATAAACATGTACGCTACAATAAATATTGTACATCCGTAAATTCTCACTCAGACGTGTTGAATTTTACAGCATAAATACTTAATAACGGTGAATAAGTGTGTCAGTATATATATATATATATATATATATATATATATATATATATATATATATATATATATATTTAATATTATTACTTAAGTCCTAGTAGATTTGAACAAGAAAAGAATATTCATATTTGACAACGCGGTTGATATAAAAGTAAATTTATTCTATTCTCGGTTGCGATTTGTGTAATATAAATAGAGAGGTTACGACATTTGTTTTTTGATTTGATGTCGTTTTCCGCCACCTCTCTCGCTAATCATTCAAGTGCAGTCTGTGTTCGCCAATCTTTTGTCAATTTGCCTCTTAATTCGCGTGTCCTTAGATTTTTATACTCACAACGTTTTTCTTTCCTTTGTGTGTGTTTACGTTACTACACACACTATGATTCAGTAAAAAACCAAGATTAAATATTTCTAAGGAAATTCAATTTAAATTTTTAATCGTAAACAATGCACATAAATCGCGTGTATAACTTCATTGACCGATGTCAAGAGCGATTTTAGTTATATTTTTAATTTATGAATCTATTTAATCAACTTTACTGTTTCAAAGGCTGTGATTATAACTAAAAGGTATGTAGTGTAGTAGATGGAGCCCATACAGTAATTAACTATAGCTAAATATACAGTAAAATAAGTAAGTTATAGTACTTCTGCTGTCCTATAGGTAATAAGTCAAATTATTGAGATGCTACAATATAAATTCCAGGCCTAATTGTCAAAATAAATATTCAGGCAGCATCTACAGCCAAACATACAACACTACATCTAAGTAAGTTATATCCAATTAAAATTGTGATGTTTTGACTTATACATCTCCAGAATTTTCCAGTCAAAAACACAAGGGCACAGCCGTGGTGTCAGAGTCACAGGTCGGAAGTAGACCAAACATTTACGCTTCTAAAATTGTCCGTATTAACTTGAAATAAAACTAATCAGGATTCCACTCTACTAAACTATTTTTGAAAGTATTAGATTTTCAAATTGTGTTTTCATAGTAAATAGGAATAATTATTGTTAATTCAGAAATGGAATACTCTTATAGTTGTATAAATTCTAAGAAAGAGAGATAGTGTAGAGCTTTGCACTAGGGTATTAAATGTTCAATGTGTACTACGTAATGCTATGGAATTTAAATAAAATAATATCAGTTCCTTATGTTTTGGCCATGAAAAAAGTACATGTACTGTTTGGAAACTTGAAGTTTTGGAAACTTTTCCCTCAAAATCTGTGTTAATGCGATGTTTTCCTATAAATAATTTGAGCGATAAAGCAGGATTGAATTAAGACACATTCTGAATATATGTTTTTGATTGTTTAATCCAGCTGTATAAAGGTTGGATATAAATAAGGTACTTTGAATAAAGGTAGTTTGAACGTAAAGGCGAATTATAATATGCATTTAAAAGAAAAAGTATTATTTTGCATAGGGTAAATAAGAAAGTATAATTAGATTTACCTTACCCGAGGAAAAAGTTTCATTTAAAATTCTTGTCGTCTGTAAGTTTCTTGTAAAATTTCATTAGCCAACGACTTCAATTTAGCTATATATATTTAAAAATTAATCTTACCAGCTTCTATTCTATTAACTTTGGTTTAGTGTATTTCGAATTTAATTTTTCATTTTTAAATAACGTCGTCTTTATCTTCATAAAATCGAGTTCAAAATTTATTAAGAGGGTTGAATCGCATCATATAAATTAAGTACTAAATCATGTAAATTGACAAAATAGTCATGAATGTTACACTTTTCGTCTAATTTTAATTTATCTAACAAGGATAGCCATATATTTTATCTCATTACAAATACTCGGAAAATTTTATTGAATTGGAGAAAATGAGATTTTAAGTTCACTATTTAGTTGTAATTTATTAAGGGGGCAATTATATAATAGTAGACCTCCCGCGGATCTAGCCCCGCGCTCTGATTGGTCGAGAGGGGGTCACGTGATCCAAGATGGCGGCGCCCATGTATCACGTGATCAAAAAATAGTGGTGTGGGAGAAATTCCCTCATTTGCTGGAGAAATCCCTTCATGTGCGGGAGAAATTCCCTGCTCACACTCTTATCCTATGAAAATGTTCCAAATTCTGTCGAAATTATCGTGTTTTTCGGTAAAATCGGTGATTTGGGGTGTCAAAATCGTTGTTTTTCGGTAAAATCGGTGATTTGTTGGGTCCGGTGAGGGAGAAACGAGGGACGGAGGGAATTCCAATATGGCGGCGAGGGCGGGAAAAATTGGCGGGAACAGGGGAACCTAACCTCACTTTCTTGGTTTCCCGCGTATTCAATATGGCTGCGCCCATGATGAATTGGCGGGAACAGGGTAACCTAACCTCACTTTCTTAGATGGCTGCGCCCAGTTGGCGGGAACAGTAGAACATAACCTCAATTGTGAAATTGGCGGGAACAGGGGAACATAACCTCAATTGTGAAATTGGCGGGAACAGGGGAACATAACCTCAATTGTGAAATTGGCGGGAAGGTAAACTAAACAAGAGAAATAAAGACGAATCGTACCTTATTGTGTGATGATTTAGAGCTGAGAATAGGGGTTCCAGGAGTTTAAAATAAAACATTTTTTGGGTAAAAACTAATTTATTATACTATTTCTAAACAACTATTCACATTGGCACTCTTCACTCCCGCCACACAGATAGCAATATGTGGTGGTGACGTCATCAGAGGAAGTCTGTAACATAAATAGACCTGAGTTAGCCAGCTATGAACAAGAAAATTCCGCGCTTCCCCACTGGCTGGAATAAGCGCGTCCTTGATTGGATGTAAATAGTATCTAAGCGCTCTGATTGGTGGAACCTGAGAGGCCGGCACTCCTTCCTCTCTCTCCCGTCAGATTCGTGCGGGAGGTCAGGGAGATAGGACGTGTGTCGCTCTGAGTTTTACACAATTATTTAAACAATTACGATCTTTTGATATTACTGGAGTAAAATAATTCAATCTAATACGTTAAAATATTTTTACTAATATTCATTTTAATTACCGTTAATACTATTCTTGTAATTATTTTTCTTAATCTAAATAGAAATTATCGTTACTAGTAGCAGTTAAGCTTTTTAATCATTTAGTTGCTTTTCTAACGTAATATCGTTTCTATAATACCATATTGTAAACATGTCTTACGAAAATATTGAAGTAGATTCTGAACCTGTATATATGGATATGGAGTTGGATCCTGTAAAAACGCTAGGTAAAAACGAGACTTACATAAAAAAATATAGGGTATACGGTACTAAGACCACCTTTAAATTCAACCCCGTCCCTGAAAACATTAATGAAATCGATTGGCTAAGGACGGGATTTTCTAAAATTGTAAATGAAATGAAAGCAAATTGCACTGATTCGGACTACCTCGGATTTACACTTCATAGTCTAAATTTAAAAAGTAAAGATCCGGGCTACGTGGCATTTCGACCAGCTGATCAGGTCAAAGACGATGTCCTTTTTGAAATTTTCGGGGGAATAATTCAAAGTAACGCGGACTCTGTAAAGTCTACCGATACGTTCAAAGTCGAATGTACACGTGTCAATCTCCCTGTAGGCAGTGGTGGCCTCAGAAGACCTGGCTTGTACAATAATTTTCACGAAGAATGTAAAGCACGAACAGGTATTGTATCGATAGAAAATGTGGACAATCTGTGTCTGCCCCGAGCTATAGTGGTAGCAAAAGCCTACGCCAAAAAATATCCTCAGTTCAAAGCAATAAGGCAGGACAAGGGTAAGCGACAAACTCTTAGAGCCCAAAAACTGATGACTAAAGTCGGGGTCCAAATTTCTGAACAGGGAGCGGGGGTCCCCGAACTTTCAAAATTTCAAGATCACCTCAAAAAATATAATATTACAGTTTACAACTATAACAGTAAGGGTAGGGACGTGTATTTTAACGGTAATAATGAAAGTGCTTTGTACAAAATTAACCTACTGTATCATAACGGTCATTATAATGTGATCACATCCCTCACTGCAGCTTTTGCGTGCCATTTTTTCTGCGAAGCATGCCATGTCCCTTACGACCACAAAGCTGAACACAGATGTTCAAATGTCTGTCCTGCGTGCCAGACAGTCTCTCCGCCCTGTAAAGAGGAGCATGGAGGAATAGTTTGCCCAAATTGTAACATCACTCTAAAAAATCAAATATGTTTCGCGGCTCACCAGGGTGAACGGTGTAAATCTGTTAATAAATGCAAACAATGTCAAAGACTCGTATTTCTGAAACAGCGTAAATCGAAACATGTGTGCGGCGAAGTTTTCTGTAAAATCTGTAATGAATTCAAGGCCCCAAACCACCAGTGCTACATGCGAGTCGACACAGGCAAGCCCAAAACAGAAGATTATCTATTCATCTTTTTCGATCTGGAAACAAGACAGGACGAGTACATTAATGATAAAAAAGTTCATAAAGTAAATCTATGTGTCTCACAACAATTCTGTTTCAAATGTATCGGTGGTGGAAATTGTGAAAATTGTAGCACCCGCACTAGAGTATTTAGACAAGATCCTGTAGTTAAATTCATGGAATATGTGATGGATGTTAGAAAAAATTTCAAAAACGTTTGTGTAATGGCTCACAACGGCCAGGGCTTTGATTTTCAGTTCATCTTAAAATACGTACTGGAACAGACAAAATTCAGTCCAGAGCTAATTATGCGTGGCACTAAAGTCATTCTCATGGAATTGGATAACGTGAGATTTATCGACTCACTGAACTATTTCCCCATGGCCCTCTCAGCACTCAACAAAGCCTTTGATCTACCCCCAGAGAAGAAGAAGGGTTACTTCCCTCACTTGTTTAACACTCTGGCAAACCAAAACTATGTAGGCCCCATCCCGCCCAAGGAATACTACTGCCCTGAATCGATGTTCGAAAAAAGTTATACAGATTTTGAAAATTGGCATAATGACCAGGTCAACAAAAACGTAGTGTTTGATTTCCAAAAAGAACTGATTGAGTATTGTATTTCAGATGTAGACATATTGGCGCAGGCGTGTATAAAATTCAGAGCAATGTTTCTCGAAGAATGTAACGTAGACCCGTTCATGGAAGCCGTCACCATAGCCAGCGCCTGTAACTTGGTGTTTAGACGTAAGTTCTTAAAACCCAATACTATTGGCCTGGTCCCTAACAATGGATACAGACTTGTTGACATGCAATCCCCCATCGCTTTACAATGGCTGACTTGGGAGGAGGATCAGCGTGGCATCCGAATCCAGCATGCAGGGCGGGAAAGAGAAGTCAAAATTGCCGGTATGAAAGTAGACGGTTTTGACGGTGAACGCGTGTATGAATTTCAGGGTTGTTATTTCCACGGGTGCCCTAAATGTTACAAGTACGAGAGGGAAGTGCCCTTACCCGACGATCCCTCAGACTCTTTGCATCTGAGGTACGAAAGGACCAAATCCAAAATAGCTAAACTCCAAAATTCCGGATACGAAGTTATCGAGATGTGGGAGTGTGAATTTAAGAAAATGAAAAAAGATCCTAGATTGGCATACCTAAATTCATTACCAATTCTAAACACGCTCCCACTTAATCCAAGAGACGCCTTCTTTGGTGGTAGAACAGGCAACGCAAGAACATACCACAAGTGTGCAGAGGGGGAGTCTATACAGTATGTGGACGTATGCTCTCTCTATCCTTTTGTTAATAAATTTAAAATGTATGTAAAATCTCATCCTAAAATCTATGTGGGTGACAGAGAATGTAGGGGGCGAGGCATGCAGGCTGAAGGTCTTCTTAAATGTAAAGTCCTGCCCCCGCTAAAGTTGTACCACCCGGTTCTCCCTACACGCATGAACGATAAATTAATGTTTGTTTTATGTAGGACGTGTGGGGAGGACATGTACTCGGGTGACTGTGCCCACACCACGGAAGAGAGAGCATTGACAGGGACATGGACGATGCAGGAAATTAGAAAAGCTGTAGAAAAAGGCTATACCATTTTAGAAATGTACGAATTATGGGAATACGAGGTAGTGACCTATGAGGATGGCGGACTCTTCACAGACTTTGTAAATAAATTTCTAAAAATTAAACAGGAGGCATCGGGCTACCCTTCCTGGTGTCTCACTGATCAGGACAAAGAAACGTACATTAAAAAATATTTTGAACATGAAGGTATCAGACTTGACCCTTTCAAAAATTGAAAAGAACGGAGGTCTTCGCTCCCTCGCGAAATTAATGCTAAATTCGTTTTGGGGAAAATTCGGACAGAGAGAGAACCAGACAAAGACATCGATAATACGATCACCCGACACATTTTTCAAACTACTAACCAGCCCCGGGACACAAGTAAATACGGTTCAAGAAATTAACGAAGAGGTTCTCCTCGTAAATTGGCAAAACATAGAAGAGGTTAGCGAGTCCCTCAGAACCGTCAACGTCGTCTTGGCCGCTTTTACCACATCTCACGCGAGGTTAAAACTGTATGAACACTTGGAACAGCTACAATCTCAAGTCCTTTACTATGACACAGACAGTGTACTGTACATACATAAAAACGGCATGTATAAAGTTCCTACCGGTGACTACCTCGGGGAGATGACCGATGAGTTGGTCGACTACGGTCCCGGGTCATACATTGTAGAATTCGTTTCTGGTGGTCCTAAAACCTATGCCTACTTAGTGTGGTCCACAAATAAAAATTCGTTAGTTGAATTCTGTAAAATAAAAGGTCTCACTCTAAATTTAAAAACTAGTAAACGTCTAAATTTGAAAAATTAAAAGAAATGGTGCTTAGTGAAACGGATCCAACTCTAGAAATAACAGAAAACCGTATTAGACGGACAAAAGACAAAAACATAGTTACCGTAGAAGAGACTAAACTATTTAAAATTACTGGTCCTAAGCGTAAGCGGGAAGGAGAGTATGAGACACTACCGTATGGCTATAGTAAAGTTTCTAAATATTAGTATATTATAGTATACTTACAGTAGGTGTAAATACAGCCTCCTTCACTCTTCTAAACACAGACACCACAAACAATAACCTTCGTAGGTCAATGCTTTTCCCCCTCATCCTCTTTAACTTCTCCCGCGATTGCTCGAGTAGATGCTGCTTCTCCTCCATCACTGACCGAGACTGAACGCTCTCCTCGCAACCGCGTACCCCCACTACCACACAGCGTCCACTGACTTTCCTGTCGCTGTGCTTGCTACCGGCCCTCGCAGACCCAAAAGCCTGAGTGTGTGTGTGTATGGGCTCTGAGGTCCCGGACAGAGTGGTTGCGATCCTTCAGGTGGCCTAAACTCCATAATTCCTTGGGATCATGTATGAATGTGTGTGGCAACGAGGCGGGCTAAACCCCATAGATGTACTCTTGCCGTGAATGTGCCGAGAGGTTCGTGGCCTTGGGGTTTGAATGTGATCCTTCAGGTGGACTAAACCCCATAATTCCTTGGGATCGAGTGTGAATGTGTGGGAGATAGCGATGGACCGGTTCAGCCATGACAAATTACAAATGTATATAGTGTTGATATTACTGTAAAATTGTAAATATTGCTGTAAACACCTATATTTGTGCAAAGTGTGAGGTCTCAGTGGGGGAGTCGGTGGTGGTGGGAGAGTAACCGTGGAGGCAGTGGTGGTGGTGGGAGAGCACTTCATTCTCAATCATGGCGTGGAACCCAAAGAGCCTCTATGATCTTTGTCTGCGGCAAATTGCCCAACACCGTATTGACTTCTTACGATATAACCAGATCCCCGAATCCATCCGTCGGGAAATTAAATCTAAACATCTTGAATACTGCTTTGAATTGGTAGTCAGATACAAAGAAGTTTACGACGGACGCGGACTACGCAGACTTTGTCATATGTGTGCTCGAGACCGTTCAGCTGTTTGGCAAAAAGAATCGTCGACCGCGTATTACTTCACGGAAGATACATTTTACACAATGCGTAGTTTATGGGAGTGCACATCGTGTAACAATCGGCTCTTTTACTATAGGACCGGGCGTTGCATGTGCGATTATTCCATTGTCTAAGCAACAAGGGATGGGACAGTATTTGGTCACCGGGCGACAACCAGTTACTTCTGGACTGGCCCTAAAAATCAAATACTGTTTAACCTGGGCATCGAGCATGCGAGTGTTCGATGTGGGTGTTCCAAACCACACCACTTAGACTAATATAAATACCGGTATACAGATTTTTTTCTTCATTTTGAAAGATGGACGCGATAGCGAAAGAACTGCACAAACCGGCTAGGAAAAACTATCCCAGACGCAGGGTTACGCTGAAGGGACTCAATGATCTATACCAGGCTGACCTAGTAGAGATGATCCCGTATTCAAGGGTGAACAAAGGTTACAAGTATATATTGACAATGATAAACTGCTTTAGTAAACTTGCGTTTGCCATTCCTTTAAAAAACAAGACCGGTGCAGAAGTCGCGCATGCACTAGAACCTATACTGTCTAAACACAAGATGAAAAACCTTCAGACTGATCAGGGTAAGGAGTGGTACAACACTCACGTCAAAAAGCTAATGGACAAATATAAAATAAACCTTTACTCGACCTACTCACATCTGAAAAGCTCTATTGTAGAGCGTCTAAACAGAACATTAAAAGAGAAAATGTATAGAAAATTCACGACACGTGGAAGTTACGAATGGTTCAGTATTCTATCTGATATAGTCAAGGAGTACAATAATAATGTCCACAGAACAATCGGTATGAAACCAAAAGACGTTAAACAGAAACACGTAAAACAAATCCTTGTCCGTTTAAACAAAACCACAAAAAGAAAACAAAAAATTAAAATCACTAAATTCAAGCTAAACGATAAGGTAAGGATTAGCAAATACAAAGGAGTTTTTAAAAAAGGTTATCTGCCTAACTGGACAAATGAAGTATTTACAGTATATGCAATAAAACCTACAAAACCCGTAACGTACATTCTACAAGACTCTAAAGGTGAAGTATTGAAAGGTGGGTTTTATGAACAAGAACTCCTCAGGTCCAAAACTGGTAATGTATATCTAGTTGAGAAAGTGTTGAGGCGGAAAGGAGACAAAGTACTTGTTAGATGGCAAGGGTTCGATAAAAACAGTGACACATGGGTGAGCAAGCATGACATCACCACACACTGAGTGTGACTGCAACTGCAGTCGTGGGACCGGATGCAGCTGCACCAGCCGCTGCGTGGGAGCGGATGCAGCTGTGCGCTCCAACGTCCAGGAGGGCTACCAGTTCAGCTCTGTTACTTTATATACTATGTCATAATAATGTGCAACTTAGTTTATCTTCGACAATGAGACTGATTAGTCAATCTGTGAAATTACCAGTGAGAAACTTTGACGAGTTTGTAGGTGGTGGTATGAATCGTACAAATAAAAACGGTCCTCTGCTACCTGACACGATTCGCGGATTAATTGTTGGACCGTCCAATTGCGGTAAAACGAACGTACTGTTTAACCTATTGGTAGATCCTAACGGTTTGAGATTTGAAAATGTTTACGTGTTTTCAAAATCACTCTACCAACCAAAGTACCAGCTACTATCCAAGATTATGCCGAAAGAGATCGGATACCACGCGTATGATGACAATGCATCTGTCATACACCCGAGTGAGGCTAAACAGAATTCAGTAATGATATTCGACGACATAGCCTGTGAAAAACATAACAATATACGAAACTACTTCACCATGGGTAGACACAAGAATATTGACACATTCTACCTAGGTCAGACCTACAGCCATATACCCAAACAGCTCGTTAGAGACAATGCCAACTTTATCGTACTATTCAAACAAGACGAAACAAACCTTCACCATGCATACAGTGACCACGTCAATACCGATATAGACTTTGAAAAGTTTAAACAAATGTGTGCTCTGGCGTGGAAAGACAGACACGGCTTCCTGGTCATATGCAAGGACTGTGACATTGATAAAGGCAGGTATCGTATCGGAATCGATAGTTTCATTCAAGATCTATGATGGTAAGGATATACCACTACAATGACCTCAGAGGTTTCTCAATCCAGAGATCCAACAAAGTCCATTCAAACCTGTGCACCTGGTACTATGCCGATAAGAAAAAGTTTTGCGGTAATTACTGTAGCAGACGCGGACCACATGGTTTTCTCTTCAATAGGAGGTGCTGGAGACATAAGCGTGTAGGGATGTACAGTGCTAGTCTACCACCCGTAATCTTGTTAATGATTTCAGCAAGCGAACGGTTCTACAATCGCGATATATGGATAGAGTTTGTGAAAAGAAGTCAAAACAAAGGGGTACCGCTCGAACTCGTGGTGTACCACGAGGACATGCTAAATAGTACGGTAAGAAATCCACAGAACATGTTATCCAGATTCAGACCGTTTCCCGATCAATTCGGTCAAATCGTACCGTTGAGAAACGCTCATGGTAGTGTAAACTTTGCGCAGACCTGTATAAGGATGCTCCAGTACGGGTGTAACATACCGCATGCAGCTCGCTGTATTCTCATTACAGAGAGAACAATACCAATCAGGAACCCTGTCAAGATCTACAATCGTGCTCTAGCTTCAAAGTGCTACATTGACATTAGCTACAACGTAGGTTACGGCCCCGTCCCAGACGGTTTACCGCGAGGTCAAAGGAAGAAAGATTTTGCTGGTGTAAACAATCTTTGTCAAAGTCTGTTTACGACAGAATTTCTCAAATTGGCTTTACCGACCGTACCAATGTACTGCGATAAGTTCGGAATAACACTGCGTGACGGGACTTACTCAATTACAAATACCAAACAGTTTGAGGCTTGGAGGAGTTTTACAGGAGCTAATCCAAGTGAATTCTGGTTACTCAACTCTTACATGATTCACATACACAGTAGGGTGAACAGACCTATAGAGCATCTGAAACAATATATGGAAAAGCACGTGGAGAGTGACAAGTATACTGTAGCTGAGATACCCCAGTGGAGAGACGGATGGAAAAGGACCTTTGTGTTCAGGGACCCTGATAGACCTGTACAGATACCGAGAACAGTTTACCTAAGAGGGCTAGGTACCGTGGTGTCACTAAAGCAGGTCGTACGCTTTCTAAGAAAGCATAAAAAACGAGCCCTCTTCTTTAGACAGGTTGAACTGCCATAAAGTAGTTAGTATTAAAGTACTAAAACCGAGTCACATTGTCAGTTTAAACAATGGCTTCAAAGGAGAAGGACCTTACTCTCAGTATAACTCGTTTGAGGAAAGCTATAAAGCAAAAGTATAAACAGTTCAGAGAAGGAACTCTGGCCACAGACGTATTTCTAGAAAAACAGTACAAACCTATCCTGTCAGAGTTACGAAAAACAACAGGATCTGTAAAAACTGAACCGAAAACCGAACCAAAGCAAGAAGAAGAAGAGGAAAATGAAGATGAGGCAGCCGTACAGTTCACTCCGGACGTTATGTCAACCCCCAAAACACCTGCGTTCCTGCAGGACGATGATGTGCTTGAAGCAGGACCGTCGTCACCAGACGTCAGTGATATACTCAGCACGAAAGAAGGACAACTCTCAGCATCTGCATGGATACAGAACACGTTCTCTCATCCACTAACCATAAGGTACATGACAAGTATGATGAAGGATATGTCAGGTAAACATAGTAAGATCGACCATACGTACGGACCACGCTACGACAACAATACGCTAATGGTAGGAGATAAGAAGTTATCATTTGGAGATGACGGTAGCATACTCGTAGGTGAACGGTCCTACAGACCTACACAGGGACTTTATGAATTGCTTTTTAATCGTCTGCCTGATGACAAACGTTACAACGTAAACGATATGAGAGCTTACAAGGATATATTGACACTGTCGTCTGCTCACAAGAGAAGTTACAATTATAAAAATCACGTGAACCGTAACGCTTCAACGAAATACAAAGTCATTATTTCTCAACTCTTCCCAAAGACCGGTAGCGGGTATAAGGATGTAGGAGCACCAGACCCTATCTACTATGATGACCCAAACGAACTGTGTGACAGACTCAGACTCCTCGTGTCCTCAGCAGAGACCGGTAACACGGGACATAGGAACGAAATAATAAACATTATCGAAGAACTCAAAGAATCAAAGACTATATCAGGTGATGGTAACGCGAGATTCAGATCATTGATGAGATGACCGTCAATAAGTTTGGTCAGAGGCCACAATCTCTGAAGAAGCAAGACATTCAGAGAGTTACGAATACTGTAAACAAAAAGCTAAAGAAAGATGTAAGAAGACTGTACTCTCAAATTGCAATCCTTCAGAATCAAGCGCTTATTCAGCAGAATCAAATAAACAGCTTACAAAATACAAATGAAGAAGTTATAAGGCGTCTAGCAGTTCAACTATTTCACTGGATCAATAAGATACACACTACCGTACCTCCAGCTCGCTTCCACGGCGTCTTAGATGTTGATGAAAACACATATATTGACTGGGATAAGATATTTATAAAGAGCAATGTACAGGAGGAGTCTTCATCACTTGCACAATGAGTGTTGACAAGTTTGGTCATACGGTCCGTGAAGGAAGTAAGAGAGGTCCGCCTGGACAAGGATTCAGTCTCACAGTCGACGGCAACTACGATATCAAGGGCAAGCGGTTATGTAACGTGGCCGACGCCCAGCACAGTCTAGACGCTATAAACCTGCAGACCTTGAAAAATAATGTGGATAGCGCAGTCCTCAAGACTGTGTCTGACGTTTCGCTTGTATCCAAGAAAAATGTGATGGACGCTAAAGGTAACAGAATTAGCAACATAGGTGATGCTCTACTCTGGACCGATGCTCTGACTCTTCGCCGTCTTGCTAGGGAGGTACCATATAAGGACACAAACAGCAAATATTACAGGTTTGACAACTACAGGTTGCGCATGATAGGTGATCCCGCGGGGGATACAGATGCAGTGACGCTAAAATATCTTAAAACGAACACTCTAAAAAGAAGTAGTGATGGTAAAGTCTGGGAATGTGATAACAAAAGACTCGGACAGATGGCTGATCCTCTTCTCGCTGGCGACGGTGTAAACCTACAGACTTTGAACAGGAAACTGAATGAAAAAACGCTGGCGATAGACAAGGACACGATCGACGCTAAAAAGAGGAGACTAGTGAATGTAGCCGATGGTCAAGGACCAAACGATGCCGTTACACTCTCTCAGTTTCAAAATCTATTGCCTGCTACTAAAAGTATTGCGGACGGAACAGTTATCTTTAATAATTACAGAGTTTCTAATGTTGCCGAACCTAAAGAAGATACCGACGCGTGCACTGTAAATTATGTGAAGGAAAGAACACCGGATACGGATAAGGATAAATGGTTATTTGGACGTAAACGATTAAGTCAAGTAGCTTCTCCGCTGTATGACGGAGATGCTGTTAATAGAGGATACCTTAAAGTGAACACTCCGATACTCGACGGTGACACGTGGAATTGTAGGAATAAAAGATTGAAACTTGTGGGCGACCCTGTCGACATGAGTGACGCTGTGTCTGTTAATTATCTGGTGAGAGTGGTGAGCGAAGTCTTTTACGGAATGTACAAACTACTGGCTCCGACGCTAGACGCTATACACCTAACCGATAAAGACGAGTGGATTAGGTTCAACATTGTCGACCCATACTTTAAAGACCCAGTGAGCAGGGTGAGATCGAAACCGTGATGGTTTTATTTATATGTGAGCAGCTGACATTTTTACCGATGACAAATTTGTTGTAGAACTTAACGAATGCACTCTCAGAGGCACTATGTTGGGTATGACCAGTAGCGTGTTGCCAGGAGTCCCTGATGGAATTAGAGGAGGTTTCAGATATATAAATGGCCGTCTGTACTTTATAACAGACAGTCACGTTCTGGAGTACGACGAGTTTACAGGAGTGGTTACAAGATCCGAGGCGGATATCTTTGACGTACTGCAGATCACATGTGTTAGGGAGACCCTGCTCAGGCAACTCTATAACGTATTACGGTATATAAGGGAATAAAATGGGAAAGCACAAAGTAAAGCGAAACAGATTGAAACGAACCGTCAAGCGAGGAAGAGGTCTGGTTTCGAGCGCTTTGCAAAACGCCGGATCGGTCGCTGGAAATCTTTTGAACCGTGCAATTGACGCTCTACCTGTCGAACTCCATTTACCTGGTGGGTACCGATACTGTGGTCCAGGTACGAAATTAGGGGTGAGATTGGCAAGGGGTGATAAGGGTATAAATCCCTTGGACGAATATTGTAAAAATCACGATATAGCGTACTCAAAATACAGGGATTCCGAACACCGAAGAGAAGCCGACAAAGAATTAGCCAAAAGAGCCTGGGAAAGAGTCAAATCGGCCGACGCAAGTATTGGGGAAAGAGCCGCAGCCTTAGCTGTAACAGGAGCCATGAAGACCAAAACAGCCCTCGGTGGAGGGAAGAGGCGGAAGAGCAAGCGAGGGAAGCCCAAACGTAAAGGTCAGGGTATGTACCTCAAGCCGTATCCAAAGAGAGGCGGTGGGGTAAGAAAGAAGAGGAGGTGTTGCAATAAAAAAAAACGTCGATACCAGTAAAACCGTTATCAAATTACGAGCTAGTACACTACGCGAAACTACTTAATATTCCGAATTTCCGTGGAGTTTATATGAGAGACGCTCTACCCAAACGCCCACGATCGTATGAATCGGCCATAATTAATCTGGATAACTCGGCCGGTGAAGGTACACATTGGGTGTGTTACAGGAAGTTAGGTAACAGGGTATACTACTTTGACAGTTTTGGTAACCTAAGACCACCAATAGAGCTTATATCATACCTAGGACCAGACGTTAACGTACGGTATAATTACGAGAGAAGACAGAGTGAGGGCTCAGTAGTCTGCGGACACTTGTGTTTAAAGTTTCTCAGCAGTAATGTTTTCACTTAGCGGTCCTGCTCCACAGGTATCATGCGAGGTATTTCCTCCAATGGACGTGAGCGATGGTGATTACGAAATTGGTCTAGTTGACCTCTCCACATACTATACGATTCCAAATATTGAAACGGGAATAAACGATATGTTTTATTACGGTGACAATAAACAAATCAAGATAGCAGAGGGGTCGTACGAAATTGAAAATATCGAAGAATACATCAAATCCCATTTAGGCGCGGATGTGACATTTAGTCTGAAAGGAAACAATAATACGCTAAAATCCGAAATCACTTGTAATAAAATCATACACTTTGACAGAGAACAGACAATCGCTCCCCTACTAGGGTTCAGTAAAAAACCACTTGAGCCAGGCAGGGTACACACATCCGATGTCCCCATAAACATAATGAATGTAAATACTATACGCGTTGAATGCAATATCGCACGAGGATCCTTTCAAAACGGTGTGTGTAGAGGGACACGTGCTGCATGAGTTCTACCCTGAAGTGGCCCCAGGCTATAAAATAGTTGAGAAACCCGCCAATGTAATCTATTTACCGGTGAACGTTCGTAGAGTGAACAACATTTCCGTAACACTCAAGGACCAGGACGGCAGATTGATTAATTTCCGTAACGAGATAGTCTCACTACGCTTGCATATAAGAAAACAATAATGGGTCTAGTATTTAGAGAGTTGCCGAGCCACACACTGGTCAGTAATCACCGAAAGGTGGCAGCGTTAACATCAAAGAACATAAAGTTTCTAAAGTCTCTAGGCTTTAAGTATGGCGCTTCTATCGATAGAGTCCGGAGCAATGTACGATGAAGACGTAACGGGGTGGGAATTTCATACCCATAAACCGTACGCCTCGTCTACGTTTAAGAATAACGATGAAATCAGAATACCGATTAGTCAGCAAGACATAATCACAGCACCGTTCGAAAGCTTCATACATGTTAAAGGGACGCTGCAGGCTAAAAAAGCTGACGGCAGTGCTTGCAATGTAAATCTAGTGAACAACTCGATGGCACATTTATTTGATGAGATTCGTTACGAGTTGAACGGTCAAGTAATCGATAAAACACGCAGTGTCGGCATAACTACGACGATCAAAGGACTGGTATCTTTTAAGGAAAATGAAAAAATGAGTCTGGCTAACGGAGGGTGGCTCGGGGCGAATAATTCCGCAGACGCTGTTAAAGAGTTCAATTACGCCGTTCCCGTTAGGACATTGATGGGATTTTTCGAAGATTACAAAAAGGTAGTGGTTAACAGTAAACAAGAGTTGGTTCTTCTGAGAGCCGCCTCTGATAACAATGCTGTAATTTCAGCTGACGCTGCTACTGTTGATCTTGATATAACTGACTTGTACTGGAGGGTTCCTTACATTACAATATCAGACAGCCACAGGTTAAAGCTGTTGCGTATGGTCGAGAAAGATACACTGATTCACCTTCCGTTTCGATCATGGGAAATTCACGAGTACCCCAGTTTGCCGTTGACAACACGTCATAGTTGGACAATAAAAACGAGTACCCAAATTGAAAAACCTCGTTACGTGATTTTAGGTTTCCAGACTGGAAGGAAGAACAATTTGAAAAAAGACGCTTCCAGCTTTGATCGCTGCGATCTACTCAATATCAAACTGTTTCTGAATTCACAGTACTTCCCGTACGATAACATCCATGGTGATCTACGCATTTTCTACGACATGTTTACCAGATTCCAGAGCTCATACTACCAGATACAAGGTGCCCCTACAGTTGATTTCAACACGTTTAAAAGTAACGTACCTCTCTATGTTATTGACTGCTCCAAGCAGAATGATTCAATAAAAACTGGCCCCGTAGACGTGCGTCTGGAGTTTGAGACTAAAAACGCTATTGCTGCAAACACTGCGGCTTACTGCTTAGTACTATATGACTCACACCTGGCATACACTCTGCTCACGGGTAACGTTAAGCGGGTGGTGTAGGAGCGGTGGTGGGGTAAAACCCTTATAAATAGCTGAATTTTGTACGTGTGTCTCATTCTGTGTCATGGAGAAGCTAAACAGTTTTCTAAACGAGCCTGACTCGGTCGAGGCGACTCGATACTTAACATTAAAGAACGAACTACTCTACAAGGTCGAGGGCATGCGAAGACTCTTTGCTCGCTTTAGACCTACAGTTAGAGTGCCCAGTGACTCTTATAGATACGGCCATTTCAAGGAATGCGCGTGGGCACGGCCCGACGCTACGTCAGGTCCTGACACTTGTCAGTGTCACTATATGGATTCATACATTAGGGGTTCGATTACGATTTTGGATCAGTTAGCTGAAATGAACGATCCGTTTCTTTCGAGATTACAGTTTCTACTTGAACCCTTCCGTGATACCGCAACACAGGGGCTGTATTGTTAGGGTGGGGGTAATTGTTAGGGTGGGGGTAATTGTTAGGGTGGGGTAATTGTATAAATTGAGCGACTCCTACGCCGACGTACATTACCTACCCAGTGTTGAACACTCTCGCAACGATGGCGCTATACATTTTCAGTTATAAGGAAGGAGAAGAGAGGAAATTATTGGGATACTTCGACTGTACTGATTATACATCCTATGCCAACTTTTACGATGTTAAGGACTTTAACAGGATTGAGGTTTGTTTTGAGGTAGTCGATGAGCCCGAGGAATACGACACGGATGATGAAGATAATCCTATTAAACAGGCTCTAAATAGGTATAGAGAGGGTATAAAAGCCGGAGTGTACACTTCCTTGTGGAAGGACGGAGAAATGAAGACATGTAAATACCTCGACTGTGCTAATTTCACACCTAATAGTGAGTTTTATGATGTGACGGGTTTTGACAGGATTAGGGTTAGATTTTGCAGAGAGGATGATGTGAAGCTGAAAGGGTATAAAAAGGGTATCAAAGCCGGAGTATACGCTTCCTTGTGGAAGGACGGAAAATTGAAAACAATTAAAACCATCAACTGTGCTAATTTAACATCCCATGGCGACGCCTGGGATGTGAGGGACTGTGACAAAATTTATGTCTCTTTTTCGATAGATCCTTTCACATACGAATGGGAGGAGGAGGTGGAGGGGGAAGAACCACCTGCTAAAAAATCTCATTGGTCAGAATAAGCGCGTCTCTGATTGGTCGTAATTCTCCTGTCTAAAAGTAAAATTTGAGAATTTACGTCAGACGTTGAGATGGAGTCGCAGACTATGGACGTGGAACCCACGCGGATTCCAAAACGTAAAGAGCGTATCAATGCGTTAACCGGGGTTTTTCTTAGATCTGTCTACTTTTTGGATAGTGATCTTTCAAAATGCGTAATTGTAGGGTTTGTTAAGAATCGGGGTGACTCTCTCGGGGTTCTCTTTAAGGGTAAAAAGGGATGCGTTTATTGGTCACACGATGTGTTCAATCAAATCACTCCTCATTTCAATTCCATAACCCTGGCTCTGGAGAATAAAACCAAATTTTATATTAAATCGGACACGGAGGAGGATATCAAGGTCACAAATGTTTTCGGTCGTATGCACGTGTTTCTCTTTGACGGGGAGCATACTTTAACGCTTAACGAGGCCGAATGGACTCAGTTTACAAACAGCCTTCCTCTGATGTACATTGCTCTCAGAGACAATTTTATTATCGAAGAGTCTGTACGGTTTACCATTCACGCACTAGCATCAGGGTTGGTAGAGGAGGACGTATTTGCAAAAGCAGATAGTCAGGGACTCCTCTGTTCCACAGCTCATAAATTAGCTCTTGAAGTGGCCTTGTACAAACGTTGGCCCAATGGATGTGGCAGTAGTTGAATTTCACGCATTTCAAGGCAATAAAAGACCCTTTATTCTTAAAGAGCTCGCGATCGTGGGAAACTCTTTTCAATGTCAAATTATATTTAAACCACCTTTTCCTAGAGAACGGTTGAGCGCCAAAAATCGTACAACAGCTCGCTGGCTTGAAGATAACTACCATAAGATTTCTTGGGAGGAGGGTGATTATCCCTACAGAGCTAATGTACTTCGCACTCTATGCAAACCCTTTGCCGTGATTTACACGCGCGGGTTGGAGAAGGCAGAGTTCTTGAGAAAGTTTCACGGTGATGTCCGTGAACTGGACGATATAGTGTGCGAGGAGGCCGGCAATCCGTGTAGCTGTAAAACAACACACAGGTTTGCTTGCTCGTTGCCACAACATACGTCAACCGAGGATCCCAATGTGAAATGCGCAATGATTGCAGCAAAGTGCCGTTTCGAGATCCTTAACAAACAGCTGCACAATACCAACGCTTATTAGTATCGGCGAGTGATTAGTAAAGGGGCGGAGGGGTTCGGCATTTAGTTGAGAATCCCGACGTGTTGGCTTGAAAGGACTCGCCGACGGGTCACATTGAAAGGCTTCACCGAGTAAAGTGACTTTTAACTGTAGGTTAGATACGAAAAATTCTAGAGCGGGGTGAATGATTGGTAAGCTCCTAAGGCTGGCGTAAAACCTGTAAGTCCTGGGGCTCTTTACTGCTCTTACGGCAGGCCTAAACTCCGTAAGACCGGGAGCAGTTGTGTGTGTGTGTGTGTGTGTGAGACAGATACCTCTATGGCAGGCCTAAACTCCGTAAGTCCAGGGGTATGTACCTCGCTCTAGATGCTGTAAAAAATAAAAAAATATAAAAAATGTAAAATTCTCCGGTAAGTTTTTGAGTCACATTGAAAGGCTTCACCGAGTAAAGTGGCTATTGAAACTTACAGGAGACAAAAATATGTTGAGGAGCGATACATTGTAATGGAGTGAATCGCTATCGTGTACAGCGGTGGTTGGGGCTGTACACAAATACTGGTCACATTGAAAGGCTTCACCGAGTAAAGTGATTAGTAAAGTGAAAGAGTGAGAATAGGCCTACTGGGGAAACTCACTATAATCAAAAACGCACTGGGACCCCTACGGCCTAGCCATTCTGGCTTACCGTGGTGTGGAAACGTGGGTCACAAATTGCACCGGCAAGTGCGAGTCTCGGTGGGGGAGAGGCGTCCGCGTATAAAAGCGCGGTGCATCGGCTGCAGCTGCACTTGCTGTGATAGCTTTGCTATGTCTGTGGCAACTAGTTTTAACCGTTTTCGCCATGTTGCTGTTGGTGGTGGCTGGCAACGATCTCGAGGTAATTATTGTTTTGATTATTTATTGTTCTATCGAGTTGTCCCTCAACACTGTTTCTAACTTGTAAAGTGTTTTTTAGGAACAACCATCCACTTCAAACGGTTTGCGTAGGAGTCAAACCGATCCCTGTGCCCGGGGCTATCCGGGATCGATACTTTACTACGGATAGCGGGTCTATAGTCCATCTGAATATGGTTAGCTCACATTTCAATACTCTAATTTTTACTCCTTAGGTGTGTGGCAGCTTTTCTAACTTTATTTTTCTCTTTTTCAGAATAATGGTGATGATCGGGCTACACTTCCTGTCCTTCAGCGTGAGGTGACCAGGGTCAGTACACTATTGTTACCGTTGTATTGTACTAATTACGCATTACTGCAGTCCCTATAATCGAACTCTATTTCAGAACGAGTACGAGGCTCAGATCCAGAGGATGTTCAGGTCTGGGCAATGGGTGACCACTCGACGCGGCCGACTGCATGTCATAAGCGCCGGTATTGAAGAGGTGATTACCGTTATCCTATTTTCCATTCGTGCAGTATTTATCCCGCAACCGGTGGCGGGACCCGCCATGTATTAATTCACTTGTGCTTTAGGATGAGTCTCAACCATCGACTCTCGGGTGGACCGGTGATGCTAACCCAAACATCACTCTCCCCTCTGACATCTCTGAGGAGAGTCTAATCGCTGCTGCCGATAGGGCTATAGCCGAGGCGTCGACTTTTCCCGACGAGGCGACTCAAAGGGTGGTGATGGAGGAATCTAATTCCAGCTCAGATGAGGCGATTTCGGTTAGTATATAGGGCATTCATATTATATTGCAGGTTTCGCTCTGTTTACAGAATCAAAAAATGGATATTTCTTGTTGACAGTTGAGTACTTCTTGGGACTTCCGACGCAACCCCTCGACCCGGAGACAGTCCTCTGAGGATCTCTCTCAGTTCTATCGGAGGTTGAATCAGTCTACTCCACCAACAGTCTCGCCCATCAGTAGTGGCTCCTTCCACTCTGGTTTCTCCCCCGACCCCACCTCACAGGAGTCCCTCATATCCATGGAAGTGGCTGCCGGCTCGCCACCCCTCCTCTCACCATCTGCAGTAAGTTTCATTCCCTACATTATCCATGCCACTACGTAGTGTTTCATCTGTTTAATTCGTTACCTATGTTACAGGACATAGATCCCCAATGGGAGGCAATGAGGGCGGTGTCAAGGTCCCTGAGTATAGTCGCTCAGGTGCAGGGCATCAGTGAGGGGGCCGTCTACGACACCGAACGGTGGATGGTGCGGAGACCCGAGGAGGAGGAGTTCCGTGCCGCCGCTCCAGCCGCTTGGGAGGAAAACCCGCGAACGGTGGATGGTGCGGAGACCCGAGGAGGAGTTCCGTGCCGCCGCTCCAGCCGCTTGGGAGGAAATCCGCAGCATCCTCGCGGATTTTCCTATACGAGACAGCTACCCGCATGGAGGAGGACTCCCGACGTAGAAACACCGCTGTGCCGTCCAACGGATCAACCCCTGCCACTCAACCCCGCGAAGTGTCCTGCCCCGTTTGCTTTGCGAATCTACCAACAATCGCTCTTCGACTGTGTGGGCATACACTCTGCCGTCCATGCTCCAACAGAGTGGGGGATAGATGCCCCACGTGCCGTGAGCTGATTGTGGGAAGATTCACAATATATCTCCCCAGGTAGATCTCTCTCTACCTCTATCTTAATTATTCAATTGGCTTCACATTCAAAATTTATATTCCAAATTCCAAAGGGACGGGACATTATCCAGTCGTAGGATGTCTACCAGCTCTCTGGACCGATTCTTATACTGGATAATGTTTAACCTGGGTACTATACGTAGTACGGATGTTCCGAAACCACATCCAGGCCCACATCGACTCACCGCATCACACAATAAGGTACGATTCGTCTTTATTTCTCTTGTTTAGTTTACCTTCCCGCCAATTTCACAATTGAGGTTATGTTCCCCTGTTCCCGCCAATTTCACAATTGAGGTTATGTTCCCCTGTTCCCGCCAATTTCACAATTGAGGTTATGTTCTACTGTTCCCGCCAACTGGGCGCAGCCATCTAAGAAAGTGAGGTTAGGTTACCCTGTTCCCGCCAATTCATCATGGGCGCAGCCATATTGAATACGCGGGAAACCAAGAAAGTGAGGTTAGGTTCCCCTGTTCCCGCCAATTTTTCCCGCCCTCGCCGCCATATTGGAATTCCCTCCGTCCCTCGTTTCTCCCTCACCGGACCCAACAAATCACCGATTTTACCGAAAAAACAACGATTTTGACACCCCAAATCACCGATTTTACCGAAAAACACGATAATTTCGACAGAATTTGGAACATTTTCATAGGATAAGAGTGTGAGCAGGGAATTTCTCCCGCACATGAAGGGATTTCTCCAGCAAATGAGGGAATTTCTCCCACACCACTATTTTTTGATCACGTGATACATGGGCGCCGCCATCTTGGATCACGTGACCCCCTCTCGACCAATCAGAGCGCGGGGCTAGATCCGCGGGAGGTCTACTTATAATGTATATTAATTATAGACACATCTCTCTCCAAAGTTATTTTTTAAATTTTGTTACAGCTTTTAGTTTTTAATCCAGTGTGTAGAGCCGTCCTCTTAGTATTCATAGATATTTAATGTATATTGTACATAGAATATTAAAAGAATAAATATTGGGATTATTCCACTGGCACTGGCACTAGCTATTTTGTAAATAGCTGGAACAATATTTTTGATTTATTTTATGTTGGCTATTATTTATGCAAGCCCTTTTCTTGTTGTTCTATGTAATCTGTTTTCTATAATTTGTGTTATTGTGTGTTTTTCTAATATGGAAACAAATTTAATCCCAAAATACAACTGTACATTTCTGATCTTTGAGAGTACTCTGTACAATAACAGCTGGTAAAATGACAAAAAATAACTCATCCTTCAGTAAGATTACATTCTGAGAAGTAATTTGTTTGTAACTTTTCTAAATATATAGTCTTCAAAAACTTACTTCTATTTCTAAAACATTTATATTAAACATAGGCCAATCTCCTAAATTAAATGTAAAGTGTTCCCTATTGATTTCAATGAAATTTTCAACAGTTTTTGATATTGTGCTTTTTAAAAACAATATAGAAGTGTTCCTGTATATCAAGTAATTTTATGTTGAATAGGTTTTGAATAATAACTAAATATTAAGTAAAATCAACGTAATACCTTTAAAATATCAAACGGACCATAAAATTATATTTATATTTAAAATTAGAATTTTTTATAACTTTTGGGCTATAAATACGAAGGAGAAAGGAAAATCGTAGTGATCTTAATTTAAAAGTAATGACTAACTACATATTAAAATATATCTTTTTACTCAAAATCGTTTTATTTATATTACAATACATTTGAGCACGCCATATATTCTTTACTCGACAACATACAACATGAGGTATATTACGGATCTTTTAGTGTAGCCTAAGTTCCAACATAATTCTAAGTCACGTGTAATTAGTTTCTGGGAGCCATGTCTCCTGGTCGATCTTATTTTGGAAACCTTACACTGACTGAAACTTGATCAACTTGTTTATAATCAAATATTTTGTATGGAATGTTTCAATTGAAATATGTTTTTATTAGTTTAACTACTTACTCATAGTATGGGCTGTTATCTTTAAATTCTGCAACTTGTTCACTTACTAGAAGTTTTAATTTTGTTTGTTTTTTGATGTGACATTTAAAACGTAAAGTTATAATTATTATTTTCAGAGGTACTATTATCCAAATTTTGTTTATATATTTAAAACAATAATGTGACTGTTTTAATAACCTACAAACTCTCAACTATTTTCAAATTCCGTATCTAATTGACTTATTTGTTAAAGATAGTGATATTTAGTAAGCTAGGTAACATACTAAGATTGTAGAAGTGACATAAAATAAGTAAAATCTAATTTTGTTATCTTTCACCTTTCCCCAAACTAACATTAAGTAAATCACAAGTTGAGTAACTTGTTTCTTAGCCACTGGTAGTGCATTAAAAGCGTGGCTACTACTGGATAGCAGGCCAAATTCAAGCCAATTTACTTCATACGAAAATGCACTATTCAATATTTAAAAAAATTAATGAAGGAATTTTCATCGTAAATTTTAATTAATAAAATTGTACAATTTGCACAAAACCTGTGGCCTAAGATCAATTAGAGTAAAATCTAAATTTTAATTATTCGCAATATTAAAAATGAAATATTATTAAAATAAGAATTAATACAGTTAAACTTTAATTATTTAATTTAAAAACGGAACATTATTATACTTTTTTATGTTTACCTGCAAATCATTCACAAATTTAGTAAATGTAATATTGAACTTTTCTTTTGAATATTTACTTATAGCTGAGACAAAAAGAATTCAAACATGCAGTCATAGACTCCATTATAAAAGTGCTACTTAGATTATATGATGTTCTAGAAAGTTTAAGAATTATAAGTTTACAAACTTTTAGAGAAATGTTAAGAATTTCTAGATACGTAGTATTTGGAAACACTTTGTGTATAATAAATACGTAAATATCACAATTAATGAAGTTTTTCTTCAAGTTTTCGATAATAATTAGTTAGTATAAGACTCTTACAAGTATTTATATGAGTAATGAAATATTTTGAAGTATTATTTTAAGTAGAATTTGCCACGTATTCTGTAAACCTTGTAAACACATATTTTTGGCTGATCTTCAGTTAAACTTATAAGTATGGTTTGAAAAATTTAATTTCTGCCTGTCTGTCTATCTGCTTTCTGTTCAACCATTTCGGAAACAAAACAACTACAGAGTTGAATATTACCATTAAGCTTTATTTCTACTAGAGGAGAACCGAGTTCAGTAATTGTTGTATGACTCTCAATGGAATATTTTGAGCGTTAGCGAATATTTTTATATAGGTCTTATGGATATCCATGATGACAACGATAATATGATAGAATAAATAAATTTGTAATAATTGCATCCAATCATACGTAATTTGAGGATGTAGGAATGTTTTATTGAGTGACGCAAAAATTATAGTAGAAAGTCTATGTTTAATTTTGGAGGACAAGATTTGATTTCCGTTCACTATAACACCTTATTTCACAGGTATAACACCTTTATTATTTGAACATAGCTATGAAATATAAACCAATGAAAAAATTTAATTAATTAAATGGGAAGATATCTAGAGAAAGATTTTATTCGCAGACTTTCAATTGTGAAAGCAATTTAATTTTTACATTGGCGAGAACGTGTTCGAATATGGTGAATTTCCAACCATGCCATTTTGCTAAACGTAGTGTTTGAGTCAATACCTTGTCTTTCTATCTAACCGCCCGCAGAACACCTCCTGAATTAAATTAGTTACGGTATAGATAAGAAATTGTGCATACGACCTCAGAAAAGGTTGGTTACCCGAAGTGGTGTGATGTTATACCTACATTTTATAATTAGGAAATGAGAAGTTCTAAAAAAACACAATGTATATTTCATTAATAGAATGTCTCCAGTGTGATTTCCCCAAGGAGCGGCGAGTTCAGTGCTCAATAGATAGCTGGAGTTATATCACATATCGCTGTTAGGGCAGACACCTGGCACCGGGCAGTAACTGCAAAAATAAGAGTGTATACTGATTTTTAGTAATTTTTTTAACCAACCTGAAATTCAGAGTGCGTT
>NW_025776819.1:0-19619 GCF_021130785.1 Homalodisca vitripennis | reverse complement strand
GATTAAACAAGCACAATCTAACCAAATAAAATTTATAAGAGTAAATATATACAAAAGATTCATGTACCTGAGGAGTAGACCTCGCCCCGCATCGAGCCCCCGCGCTCTGATTGGTCGAGAGGGGGGTCACGTGATCCCAGAAGGCGGCGCCCATGTATCCACGTGATTCAAAAAAATAGTGGTGTGGGAGAAATTCCCTCATGGTGCGGGAGAAATTCCCAGCATCACCACACTACTCTTATCCCCTCGTGTTATGGGGTGATTTAAGGTGCCAAAACCTGTGGTTTTTTTCTGTAAAATCGGTGATTTTGGGTGTAGAAAATCGGTGTTTTTCGGTAAAATCGGTGATTTTTTGTGGGTCCGGTGAGGGATAAACGAGGGACGGTGGGAATTCCAATAAGGGGGGTGGCCAGCGGCCCCAGTTGGCGGGAACAGTATGAAACATAACCTCAATTGTGAAATTGGCGGGAACAGGGGAACCTAACCTCACTTTCTTGGTTTCCCGCGTATTCAATATGGCTGCGCCCAGTTGGCGGGAACAGTATAACATAACCTCAATTGTGAAATTGGCGGGAACAGTCGCAAGGGAACATAACCTCAAATTTAAAAAGGGCCGGGAAAGTACACTAAACCAGAGAAATAAAGAACAAATCGTACCTTAATGTGTGATGATTTAGAGCTGAGCATAGGGGTTCCAGGAGTTTATAATATAAACCATTTTTTGGGTAAAAAAACATAATTTATTATACTCATTTCTAAACAACTATCCACAATGGCACTCTTTGCACGTCCCGCCACACAGATAGCAATATGTGGTGGTGACGTCATCAGAGGAAGTCTGTAAACATAAATAGACCTGAGTTAGCCAGTTCGTGAACAAGAAAATTCCGCGGCTTTCCCCACTGGCTGGAATAAGCGCGTCCGTTGATTGGATGAAAATAGTATCTAAGCTCTCTGATTGGTGGAACCTGAGAGCCGCGGCACTCCTTCCTCCTCTCTCCCGTCAGATCCGTGCGGGGATGTCATGGAGTATAAGGACGTGTGTCCGCTCTGAGATTAACAACAATTTATTTAAACAATTATGACGATCTTTTGATATTACTCGAGTAAAATAAATCTATCTAAAACTTTTATAAAATATTATTACTTTACTAATACTTATTTCAATTTAACCGTTAATAACTATTCTTGTTAAAACTATTTTTTCTTAATCTACAATAGAAAAATTATATCGTCACCTAGTAGCAGTGTAAGTTTTATTAGACATTTAAAGTTTGATTTTTCTAACGTAATAACGTTTCTAAAAATACCATATATACTCCTTAGTTTTTAAACGATGTCTTGAGTTACGAAATAATATTGAAGTAGATCCTTGACAAACCTTGATAATAATATGGATATGGAGTTGGATCCTGTAAAAACGCAAGGTAAAAAACGAGACTTACATAAAAAAATATAGGTTATAACGGTACATAAGACCACCTTTAAATTCAATCCCACGTCCCTGAAAACATTAATGAAATCGATTGGCTAAGGGCAAGGATTTTCTAAAAGTGTAAATGAAATGAAAGCACATTGCACTGATACGTGACTACCGTCGGATTTACACTTCATAGTCTACAAATTAAAAAGTATAGATCCGGGCTACGTGGCATTTTCGACCAAGCTGATCAGGTCAAAGACGATATCCTTTTTGGAAATTTTTCGGGGGGAATAATTCAAAGTAACGCTGGGATCACTCTGAAGACGGTCTGCCAATACGTTCAAAGTCGAATGTACGCGTGTCAATCTCCCTGTTGGTCGTGGTGGTCCCAGAAGACCTGGCTTGTACAATAAATTTTCACGAAGAATGAAAAGCACGAACAGGTATTGTATTAGGGTGGCGATAGACAATGTGAACAATCCTGTGTCTGCCCCGAGCTATAGTGGTAGCAAAAGCTTTACGGCCAAAAAAAGATTCCTCAGTTCACAAGCAGTCAGGCAGGACAAGGGTAAGCGACAAACTTTCTAGAGCCCAAAAACTGACTTGACTAAAAAGTCGGGGTCCAAATTTCCTGAACAGGGAGCGGGGGTCCACGAACTTTCAAATTTCAAGATCACCTCAAAAAAATATAATCATTACAGTTTACAACTATACACAGGTAAGGGTAGGGTACGTGTTAAATTTATAAACGGTAAATAATGAAAAGTGGCTCTGTATAAAATTAACCTACTGTACCATCAGGGGTCACTACAATGTAATCACTAGTCTTACTGCAGCCATTTTCTTGCCATTTCTATTTGTGAGGCGTGCCATGTCCCTTACGACCACAGAGGGTTTTCAACAGATGCTCAAAACAATCTGTCCTGCGTGTCAGACAGTTTCTCTCCGCCGCTGTAAAGAGGAGCATGAGGAATAGTTTGCCCAACCATTGTAACATAACTCTAAAAAAAAATCAAATATGTTTCGCGGCTTCACACAGGGGGTGAATCGGTGTAAATACTGTTAATATAAATGCAAACAATGTCATACAGACTCGGAAGTAATTATCTGAAACAGCGTAAATCGAAACAACGTGTGCGGGGAAGTGTTTTTGTAAAATCCTGTACTGATTTCAAGGCCCCAAACCACACCCAGTGCTACATGCGAGTCGACACAGGCAAGCCCAAAACCGAAGACTTTTCTGTTCATCTTTTTTCGATCTGGAAACAAGACAGGACGAGTACATTGAGTCGATAAAAAGGGTTCATAAAGTAAATCTATGTGTCGTCGCAACAATTCTGTTTCAAATGTATCGGTAGGTGGAAATTGTGTGAACATTGTAATTAACCCGTCACTCCGAGTTCTTCAGACAAGATCCCCTGTAGTTAAATTCATGGAGTTATGTGATGGCATGTTAGAAAAAAATATCAAAAACGTTTGGGTAAATGGCTTCAATAACGGCCAGGGCTTTGATTTTCAGTTCATCTTAAAGTACGTACTTGGAACAGACAAAATACACTCCAGACGCTAATTATTGCGTGGCTACCAAAATCATTCTCATGGAATTGGACAACGTGAGATTTTATCGACTCACTGAAACTATTTTCCCCATGGCCCTCTCAGCACCCCCCTTCCAACCAAAGCCTTTGATCTACCTCCCAGAGAAGAAGAAGGAGTTATCTTCCCTCACTTGTTTAACACTACTGGCGAAACCAAAACTATGTAGGCCCCATCCCACCCAAGGAATAACTACTGCCCCTGAATCGATGTTTCGAAAGAAAGGTTATAACAGATTTTTGAAAATTGGCATAATGACCAGGTCAACAAAACGTAGTGGTTTGATTTCCAAAAAGAACTTATTGAGTATATGTATTTCAGATGTAGACATATTGGCGCAGGCGTGTATAAAATTCAGGAGCAATTGTTTCTCGAAGGAAATGTAACGTAAGACCCGTTCATGGAAGCCGTCACCATTAGTCCAGGCGCCTGTAACTTGGTGTTTAAGACGTAAGAGTAATTCTTAAAACCCAATACTATTGGCCTGGTCCCCTAACAATGGATTACAGACTTGTTGACCATGCAATCCCCCATTCGCTTTTTGCAGTGAGGCCCTGGACTTGGGAGGTAGGATCAGCGTGGCATCCGAATCCACAAAGCCAAATGCAGGGCGGAAAGAGAAGTCCAAAATTGCGCGGTATGAAAAGTAGAACCCGGTTTTGACGGTGAATCGCGTGTATGAATTTCAGGGTTGTTATTCTCCACGGGTTGCCCCTAAAAGTTACAAGTACGAGAGAGGGAAGTGCCCTTACCCGACGAATCCCTCAGACTCTTTGCATCTGAGGGTACGAAAAGGACCAAATCCAAAATAGCTAAACTCCAAAATTTTCCGGATACGAAGTTATCGAGATGTGGGAGTGTGAATTTAAGATAAATGAAAAAAGGATCCAAGATTTGGCAATACCTAAATTCATTAACTCAATTCTAAACACGCTCCCACTTAATCCAAGAGACGGCCTTCTTTGGTGGTAGAACAGGCAACGCAAGAAACATACCACAAGTGTGCAGAGGGGGAAGTCTATACAGTATTTGGACGTATGCCTCTCTCTATCCATTTGTTAATAAATTTTAAAATGTATGTTTTAAAAAAAAAAAAAGTCCCTCATCCTAAAATCTATGTGGGTGACAGAGAATGTAGGGGCGAGGTCATGCAGGCTGAAGGTCTTCTTTAAATGTAAAGTCCTGCCCCCCGCTAAAGAGTACCAACACCAACCCGGTTCTCCCTACAACGACGCGATGAAACGACTAAATTAATGTTTGTTTTATGTAGGACGTGAGGGGGAGGACATGTACTCGGGTGACTGAGCCCACACCACGGAGAGAGAGAGCATTGACAGGGACATGGACGATGCCAGAAATTAGAAAAGCTGTAGAAAAAGGCTATACCATTTTAGAAATGTAACGAAATTATTGGGAATACGAGGTAGTGACCTATGAGGATGGGCGGACTCTTCCACAGACTTTGTAAAAAAATTTCTAAACATTAAACAGGAGGCATCGGGCTACCCTTCCCCTGGTGTCTCACTGATCCAGACAAAAGAAACGTAACATTAAAAAATATTTTGAACATGAAGGTATCAGACTTGACCAAACAAAAATTTGAATAGAGAACGCGGGTCTTTCGCACCCTCGCGAAAATTAATGCTAAAATTCGTTTTGGGGAAAATTCGGACAGAGAGAGAACCAGACAAAGACATCGATAAATACGATCACCCGACACATTTTTCCAACTACTAACCAGTCCCCGGGGACACAAGTAAATACGGTTTCAAGAAATTAACGAAGAGGTTCTCCTCGTAAAATGGCAAAACATTAGAAGAGGTTAGCGAGTCCCTCAGACAACCGTTCAACGTCGTCCTTGGCCGCTTTTCAACCACATCTCACGCGAGGTTAAAACTGTAATGAACACTTGGAACAGCTTACAATCTCAAGTCCTTTACTATGACACACAGACAAGTGTACAGTACATGACATAAAAACGAGCATGTTATAAAGTTTTCCTACCGGTGACTACCCTCGGGGAGATGACCGATGAGTTGGTCGGACACTTACGGTCCCGGGTCATACATTGTAAGAATTCGTTTCTGGTGGTCCTAAAACCTATGCCTACTTAGTCGTGGTCCACAAATAAAAATTTTGCGTTAGTTGAAGTCTGTAAAATAAAAGGTCTCCACTTCTAAATTTACAAAAATCTAGTCAAACGTCCTAAGAATTTTGAAAAAATTAAAAAGAAACTGGTGCTTAGGTTGAAACGGATCCAACATCTAAGAAATAACAGAAAAACACGTATTAGACGGACAAAAGGGGACAAAAACATAGTTACCGTAGAGAGAGACTAAAAACTATTTTAATAAATGTACTGGTCCTAAGCGTAAGCGGGAAGGAGAGTATGAGACATCTACCGTATGGCTATAGTAAAGTTTCTAAATATTAGTATATTAATAGTATACACTTACAGTAGGGTGTAAAATACCAGCCTCCTTCACTCTTCTAAACACCATGACACCACAAACAATAACCTTCGTAGGTCAATGCTTTTCCCCCTCATCCCTCTTTAAACTTCTCCCGCTCGAGATTGCTCGAGTAGATGACTGCTTCTCCTCCATCACTCTGACCGAGACTGAACGCTATCCTCACAACCGCGTACCCCCACTACCCTCACACAGGCGTCCACTGGGACTTTCCTGTCGGCTGTGCTTGCTTCCGGAGCCCTCGCAGACCCCAAAAGCTGTGAGGTGTGTGGGTCGTATGGGCTCTGAGGTCCCGGACAGAGTGGTTGCGATCCTTCAGGTGGCCTAAACTCCATAATTCCTTGGGAATCATGTATGAATGTGTGTGGCAACGAGGCGGGCTAAAACCCCATAGATGTACTCTTGCCGTGAATGTGCCGAGATGGTTCGTGGCCTTGGGGTTTGAATGTTGATCCTTTCTGGTGGACTAAAAACCCATAATTCCTTGGGATCGAGTGTGAATGTGTGGGAGATAGCGATGGGATCCTCGGTTCAGCCATGACAAAATTACAAATGTATTATTAGTCGTTCTGATATTACTGTAAAAATTGTAAAAATATTGCTGTAAAAACACATATATTTTGTGCAAAGGGTGAGAGGTCTCAGTGGGGAGTCGGTGGTGGTGGGGAGAGTAACCGTGGAGGCAAGTGGTGGATGGTGGTGAGATGCACTTCAATTCTCCAATCATGGCCGTGGAACCCAAAGATGTGCATTTATGTTCTTTGTCTGCGGCAAATTGCCGCAACACCGTTATTGACTTCTTACGATAGATAAACGCAGATCCCATCGAATCCATCCGTAGGGAAATTAATTTCTAAACATCTTGAAAACTGCTTTGAAATGGTAGCCAGATTCAAGAAGTTTACGCGAGAGGCAGGACTACGCTGACTTTGTCATACGTGTGCTCCGAGACCGTTCAGACTGTTTGGGTAGAAGTGTCGACAACGCATTACGTCACGAAAGATACAGGCTTTCACACAATGCGTAGGTTTATGTGGAGGGTTGCATCGTGTAACTTGGCAACTCGTGTAAGTATAACGACCGGGGCGTTGCATTTGCGATTATTACACATTGTCTAAGCAACAAGGGATGGGACATTATTTGATCACCGGGCGAACCAACCCAGTTAATTCTGAAATGGCCCTAAAAATCAAATACTGTTTAAACCTGGGACATCGAGCATGCGAGTGTTCGATGTGGGTGTTTCCAAACCACACCACTTAGTCGAGCTATAAATACGGTATACAGAATTTACTTTCTTCATTTACACAAATGGACGCTTTAGCGAAAGAACTGCACAAAACGGCTAGGAAAATAACTATCACCAGACGCGAGGGTTACGCTGAAGGGAACTCAATGATCCTATACACAGGGGCTGCACCTTAGTTGAGATGAATCCCGTATTCAATGGCGTGAACAAAGGTTACAAGTATATATTGACCAATGATAAACTGCTTTAGTAAACTTGACGTTTGCCATTCCTTTAAAAAACAAGGACCGGTTTGCAGAATAGTCGCGCAGTTGCACTAGAAACCTATACTGTCTAAAACACAAGTATGAAAAAAACCTTTCAGGAACTGATCAGGGTAAGGAGTGTTTAACTCACTCACTGTTCAAAAAGCTTAATGGATCAAAATATAAAATAAACCTTTACTCGACCTACTCACATCTGAAAAGCCTCCCTATTGTAGAGCGTTCTAAACAGAACATTAAAAGACGAAAATGTATAGAAAAAATTCACGGACAACGTGGGGAAAGTAACGAATGGTTCAGTATCTTTCTATCTGATATTTGTCAAGGAGTACAATAATAATGTCCCACAGATACAATCGGTATGAAATCCAAAAGACGTTAAACAGGAAAACACGTAAAACATCTTCCCTTGTCCGTTTAAACAAAACCACAAAAAGGGAAATAACAAATAAATTAAAATCACTAAACTTCAAGCTTAAACGATAAAGGTAAGGATTAGCAAAATTACCAAAAGGAGTTTTTAAAAAAAAGGTTATCTGCCTAACTGGGACAAATGACAAGTATTTACAGTCTGTATATGCATTAAAAACGCTACAAAACCCGTAACGTTACATTCTAACAAGACTCTAAAGTTGAAAGTATTGAAAGGTGGGGTTTTATGAACAAGTAACTCCTCAGGTCAAAAACTGGTAATGTATATCTAGTTGGAGAAAGTGTTGAGGGCTCGGAAAGGAGACAAAGTACTTGTTAGATGGCAAGGGTTCGATAAAAACAGTGACACATGGAGTGAGGAGGTGGAGCAAGCCATGAACCAATCCACCACACACTGAAGTCGTCGACTGACAACTGCAAAGTCCGTGGGATCCGATTAAATATGCAGCTGCAACCAGCCCGCTGCGTGGGGGGGAGCGGAATTTGCATGCATGTTGCGCTCCAACGTCCAGGGGAGGGGCTACCAGTTCAAGCTTCTTGTTACTTTATTATACTTATGTCATAATAATGTGCATACTTAGTTTTAATTCTTCGACAATGAGACTGATTAGTCAATCTGTGGAAATTACCAGTGGAGAAACTTTGACGAGTTTAGTTTTCGTAGTTTGTAGGTGGGTGGTTATGGAATCGTACAAATAAAAACGGTTCCTCTGCTACCTCGGACACGATTCGCGGATTAATTGTTGGGACCGTCCAATCTGCGGTTTAAAACGAAACGTACTGTATTAAACCTATTGTGTTTAGGATCCTAACGGTTTGAGATTTTGGAAAATGGTTTTTACGTGTTTTCAAAATCCACTCCCTCTACCAACCAATAGTACCAGCTACTTATTCCAACGATTATGCCGAAGGAAAAGATGATCGGATACCACGCCGTATGATGGACAATGCATATCTGTTCATAACACCCCGAAGAAGTGAGGGCTAAACAGAATTCGAGTAATGAAATATTCTGACGGACATAGCCTGTGAAAAAACATAAACAATATTACAGAACGAAACTATACTGTCACCCATGGGTAAGAAGGACACAAGAATTATTGACACATGTTCCTACCTAGGTCAGACCTACAGCCATATACCCAAACAGCTCGTTTAGAGAGACCAATGCCAACTTTTAATCGTACTATTCAAACAAAGACGACGAAAAACAAACCTCTTCACCATGCATACAGTGACCACGTCAATACCGATAATAGACTGTTGAAAAGTTATAAACAAATGTGTGCTCCTGGCGTGGGAAAGACCAGACACGGCTTCTCCTGGTCATATGCAAAAAGGATCTGTGACATTGATTTAAAAGGCAGGCATTATCTCGTATCGGAATCGATAGTTTCATTCAAGGGATCTATGATGGTAAGGATTTTTATACCACTACAATGACTCAGAGAGGTTTCTCAATCCAGAGATCCATACAAAGTCCATTTCAGAAACCTGTAGCACCTTAGGTACTATTGACCGGATTAAGGAAAAAAAGTTTTGCTGGTTAAATTTACATGTAGCAGACGCGGAACACCATGGTTTTCTCTTCAATAGGACGGTGCTGGAGGACAATAAGCGTGTAGGGATTGTACAGTGCTAGTCTACCACCCGTAAATCTTGTTAATGATTTTCAGCAAAGCGAACGGTTCTACAATCGCGATATATGGATAGAGTTTGTGAAAAGAAAGTCAAAAACAACAGGGGTATCCGCTCGAAACTCGTGGTGGTACCACGAGGGGAAATGCTAAATAGTACGGTAAGAAATCCAGACAGAAACATGTTATCCAGATTCAGAACCGTTTCCCAGATCAATTCGGTCAAATCGTACCGTTGAGTAAACGCTCATGCGTAGTTTGTAAACTTTAGCGCTGAACCTGTATAAGGATGCTCCAGTACGGGTGTACTTCCGCCATGCAGCTCGTTCGCGTATTCTCATTACTGAGAGAACAATACCAATCAGGAACCCTGTCACGATCTACAATCGTGCTTCTAGCTTCATAAGTGCTACATTGACATTAGCTACAACGTAGGTTTACGGCCCCGTCCCAGTCGGTTTACCGCGAGGTCTCCAAAGGAAGGAAAGATTTTGCTGGTGGTAAAACAATCTTTGTCAAAGTCTGTTTACGACAGAATTTCTCAAATTGGCTTTACCGACCGTACCAATGTACTGCGATAAGTTCGGAATAACACTGCGTGACGGGACTTACTCAATTACAAATACCAAACAGTTTGAGGCTTGGAGGAGTTTTACAGGAGCTAATCCAAGTGAATTCTGGTTACTCAACTCTTACATGATTCACATACACAGTAGGGTGAACAGACCTATAGAGCATCTGAAACAATATATGGAAAAGCACGTGGAGAGTGACAAGTATACTGTAGCTGAGATACCCCAGTGGAGAGACGGATGGAAAAGGACCTTTGTGTTCAGGGACCCTGATAGACCTGTACAGATACCGAGAACAGTTTACCTAAGAGGGCTAGGTACCGTGGTGTCACTAAAGCAGGTCGTACGCTTTCTAAGAAAGCATAAAAAACGAGCCCTCTTCTTTAGACAGGTTGAACTGCCATAAAGTTGTTAGTATTAAAGTACTAAAACCGAGTCACATTGTCAGTTTAAACAATGGCTTCAAAGGAGAAGGACCTTACTCTCAGTATAACTCGTTTGAGGAAAGCTATAAAGCAAAAGTATAAACAGTTCAGAGAAGGAACTCTGGCCACAGACGTATTTCTAGAAAAACAGTACAAACCTATCCTGTCAGAGTTACGAAAAACAACAGGATCTGTAAAAACTGAACCGAAAACCGAACCAAAGCAAGAAGAAGAAGAGGAAAATGAAGATGAGGCAGCCGCACAGTTCACTCCGGACGTTATGTCAACCCCCAAAACACCTGCGTTCCTGCAGGACGATGATGTGCTTGAAGCAGGACCGTCGTCACCAGACGTCAGTGATATACTCAGCACGAAAGAAGGACAACTCTCAGCATCTGCATGGATACAGAACACGTTCTCCCATCCACTAACCATAAGGTACATGACAAGTATGATGAAGGATATGTCAGGTAAACATAGTAAGATCGACCATACGTACGGACCACGCTACGACAACAATACGCTAATGGTAGGAGATAAGAAGTTATCATTTGGAGATGACGGTAGCATACTCGTAGGTGAACGGTCCTACAGACCTACACAGGGACTTTATGAATTGCTTTTTAAATCGTCTGCCTGATGACAAACGTTACAAACGTAAACGATATGAGAGCTTACAAGGATATATTGACACTGTCGTCTGCTCACAAGAGAAGTTACAATTATAAAAATCACGTGAACCGTAACGCTTCAACGAAATACAAAGTCATTATTTCTCAACTCTTCCCAAAGACCGGTAGCGGGTATAAGGATGTAGGAGCACCAGACCCTATCTACTATGATGACCCAAACGAACTGTGTGACAGACTCAGACTCCTCGTGTCCTCAGCAGAGACGGTAACACGGGACATAGGAACGAAATAATAAAAATTATCGAAGAACTCAAAGAATCAAAGACTATATCAGGTGATGGTAACGTGAGATTCAGATCATTGATGAGATGACCGTCAATAAGTTTGGTCAGAGGCCACAATCTCTGAAGAAGCAAGACATTCAGAGAGTTACGAATACTGTAAACAAAAAGCTAAAGAAAGATGTAAGAAGACTGTACTCTCAAATTGCAATCCTTCAGAATCAAGCGCTTATTCAGCAGAATCAAATAAACAGCTTACAAAATACAAATGAAGAAGTTATAAGACGTCTAGCAGTTCAACTATTTCACTGGATCAATAAGATACACACTACCGTACCTCCAGCTCGCTTCCACGGCGTCTTAGATGTTGATGAAAACACATATATTGACTGGGATAAGATATTTATAAAGAGCAATGTACAGGAGGAGTCTTCATCACTTGCACAATGAGTGTTGACAAGTTTGGTCATACGGTCCGTGAAGGAAGTAAGAGAGGTCCGCCTGGACAAGGATTCAGTCTCACAGTCGACGGCAACTACGATATCAAGGGCAAGCGGTTATGTACGTGGCCGACGCCCAGCACAGTCTAGACGCTTAAAACCTGCAGACCTTGAAAAATAATGTGGATAGCGCAGTCCTCAAGACTGTGTCTGACGTTTCGCTTGTATCCAAGAAAAATGTGATGGACGCTAAAGGTAACAGAATTAGCAACATAGGTGATGCTCTACTCTGGACCGATGCTCTGACTCTTCGTCGTCTTGCTAGGGAGGTACCCTATAAGGACACGAACAGCAAATATTACAGGTTTGACAACTACAGGTTGCGCATGATAGGTGATCCCACTGGGGATACAGATGCAGTGACGCTAAAATATCTTAAAACGAACACTCTAAAAAGAAGTAGTGATGGTAAAGTCTGGGAATGTGATAACAAAAGACTCGGACAGATGGCTGATCCTCTTCTCGCTGGCGACGGTGTAAACCTACAGACTTTGAACAGGAAACTGAATGAAAAAACGCTGGCGATAGACAAGGACACGATCGACGCTAAAAAGAGGAGACTAGTGAATGTAGCCGATGGTCAAGGACCAAACGATGCCGTTACACTCTCTCAGTGTCAAAATCTATTGCCTGCTACTAAAAGTATTGCGGACGGAACAGTTATCTTTAATATTACAGAGTTTCTAATGTTGCCGAACCTAAAGAAGGTACCGACGCTTGCACTGTAAATTATGTGAAGGAAAGAACACCGGATACGGATAAGGATAAATGGTTATTTGGACGTAAACGATTAAGTCAAGTAGCTTCTCCGCTGTATGACGGAGATGCTGTTAATAGAGGATACCTTAAAGTGAACACTCCGATACTCGACGGTGACACGTGAAATTGTAGGAATAAAAGATTGAAACTTGTGGGCGACCCTGTCGACATGAGTGACGCTGTGTCTGTTAATTATCTGGTGAGAGTGGTGAGCGAAGTCTTTTACGGTATGTACAAACTACTGGCTCCGACGCTAGACGCTATACACCTAACCGATAAAGACGAGTGGATTAGGTTCAACATTGTCGACCCATACTTTAAAGACCCAGTGAGCAGGGTGAGATCGAAACCGTGATGGTTTTATTTATATGTGAGCAGCTGACATTTTTACCGCCAGTTTACTTTGGAACCTGGCGAGATGAGGTTCTTGGTATTTATTCTATGTGTAGCTCCTCTGATAGCTTGCTAATAAAACTTTGTTGTACTTGGAGAGATACGGCTATCTCGATACTAATACCTCAGAGCTATCCACAGACATTACACAGGCGGTCATTAGGTTTCAGGAGACGTTCGGCTTGAATGTGACCGGATATGTAAATGAGGAGACGACTAACTTAATGAACCAGCCCAGATGCGGAAAATTCGGACGAATTAATAGGTCTTTCATGCAAACCCAAACTACGGATGGCGGAAAAAAAACGATATTCCCTGGTTTATGTACGGTAGTAATTATCAGTATGACCAACTATGTCGGGATGCGTTCGCCCTATTCTCAAGACATTCCAACCTGCCCTTTCCCGGCGGGCCCCTAAAAACCCCTACAATCATTTTAAGTTCGCTCCCAGGAAAATCTTTTGTATTATCTACGGAAAAATTGCAGTAGAGTTTTTTGAGGTAGGGGTGGTTTGGGGGGTCACGCCTTTTCTCCCTATTTGGGGATAAAACCAGACAGATGTTATGGACGGTGACAAAAGATTGGGATTATACAATGGATCTCCCTGCACTGGAAAAGTTTCATTCTTTTTGGTTCTATTACACAAAATTGGAACGCTCTAGGCTTGCAACATTCATCACTTTCGTCGTCTATAATGTATCCTTTTTATTTTGTCCCCACATGGTTATTTCAAATCTTTACCAATATGTTTTTTAGACAGAGATGATCAATTGGCAGTACAGTATATTTACGGACTCCCCTGTTCTCATACACGTCCACCACTACTACTACACATCTCAAAACAACCTCGGCACGATACCACTACTACCATTACCACCACACCCACGTCAACCTTACGTCCCTACAATACTAGATTTGGGGACTTTTGTACATTGAGAACATGAATCAATACATTTTTTATTGTAAAAATAGATTGTAGGCATTTTACGGCAAGAAATGTATGGGCTTGAGTCTGAATCACGCGTTAGAACACGTGAGGAGTTTACCATCCTTTTATAATCACGATTGGTTGCCGTTTTTACCGTCAGACTTTACAAAACATTTCGGCTGTGTACCAAAGACCGAAGGAGAGGTGGCTTTGATTGTGGAAAGGGACATTGTAACATTATTGGTATCTTTCACTCGTACTTTTAAGACAGAAAAGAATTTTCCCAATCTTCCCACTCAGATAAATAAAGTGAACGCAGCGTTGAACGGTAATACAGGTAGGACCTTTATTTTTACGATGAAAAATTTGTTGTAGAATTAACGAATGGCCTCTGAGGCACTATGTTGGGTATGACCAGTGCGTTTTTTCCAGGAGTCCCTGATGGAATTAGAGGAGGTTTCAGTAAAAAATAAATGGCCTTCTGTACTTTAATAACAGACAGTCACGTTCTGGGAAAGTAACGACGAGTTTACAGGAGTGGTTACAAGACCCGAGGCGGATATCTTTTGACGTACTGCAGATCCACAATGTGTTAGGGAGACCTGCAGGCAACTCTATAATATTACGGTATAATAAGGGAATTTAAAAATGGGAAAGCACAAAGTAAGCGAAAAACAGTTGAACGAACCGTCAGCAGGAAAAAGAGGGTTGGGTTTTTCGAGCGCTTTGAAAAAACGCCGGATCGGTGTGAAACTTTTAAAAACCGTGCAATTGGGGACGCTCTCCCTGTCGAACCCCTTTTACCTGGTGGGTCCCGATCTGTGGTCCGGGGTACGAAATTGGGGGTGAGATTGGCAAAAGGGGTGTTAAGGGTTAAAAATTTCCCTTGGGAGAATATTGTAAAATTCACGATATAGCGTACTCAAAATACAGGGTTCCCAAAACACCAAAGCGAACCCGACAAAGAATTGGGCCCCAAAAGAGCGGGGAAAAGAGTCAATGGGCGACGAAAGTATTGGGGAAAGAGCCGCAGCCTTAGCTGTAACAGGAGCCATGAAGCCAAAACAGCCTCGGTGGGGGAAGAGGGGAAAGAGAAAGCGGGGAAAAACGTAAGGTCAGGGTATGTACCTCAAGCCGTATCCAAAGAGAGGGGGTGGGGTAAGAAAGAAGAGGAGGTGTTGCAATAAAAAAAAACGTCGATACCAATAAAGCCGTTATCAAATTAGAGTAGTACAAATACGCGAAACTACTTAATTTTCGAATTTTCCGTGGGTCTATATGAGAGAGCTCTACCCAAACGCCCGCGATCGTATGAATCGGCCATAAATTATCTGGATAACTCGACGGTGAAGGTACACATTGGGTGTGTTACAGGAAAATAGGTACAGGGTATACTACTTTGACAGTTTTGGTAACTTAAGACCACCAATAGAGTTTATTCATACCTAGGACCAGGACGTTAACGTACGGTATAATTACGAGAGAAGACAGAGTGAGGGCTCGTAGTCTGCGGACACTTGTGTTTAAAGTTTCTCAGCAGTAATGTTTTCACTTAGCGGTCCTGCTCCACAGGTATCATGCGAGGTTTTCCCCCCATGGACGTGAGCGTGGTGATTACGAAATTGGTTAGTTTACTCTCCACATACTATACGATTCCAAAATTGAAACGGGAATAAACGGGTATGTTTTATTCGGTGACAATAAACAAATCAAGATAGAGGGGGTCGTACGAAATTGAAAAAAAATCGAAGAATACATCAAATCCCATTTAGGCGCGGATGTGACATTTAGTCTGAAAGGAAACAATAATACGTAAAAATCCGAAATCACTTGTAATAAAACATAACTTTGACAGAGAACAGACAAAACGTCCCCTACTAGGTTCAGTAAAAAAACCACTTGAGCCAGGCAGGGTACACAATCCGATGTCCCCATAAACATAATGAATGTAAATACTATACGCGTTGAATGCAATATCGCACGAGGATCCTTTCAAAACGGTTTTAGAGGACACGTGCTGCATGAGTTTACCCTGAAGTGGCCCCAGGCTATAAAATAGTTGAGAAAACCCGCCAATGTAATTATTTACCGGTGAAAAGTTGTAGGTGAACAAAATTTCCGTAAACAATCAAGGCCAGGACGGCAGATTGATTAATTTCCGTAACAGATAGTCTCACTACGCTTGATTATAAGAAAACAATAAAGGGTCTAGTATTTAGAGAGTTGCCGAGCCCACACACTGGTCCCGTAATCACCGAAAGGTGGCAGCGTTAACATCAAAGAAAAATAAAGTTTCTAAAGTCTCTAGGCTTTAAAATATGGCGCTTCTATCGATAGAGTCCGGAGCAATGTACGATGAAGTCGTAACGGGGGGGGGGAATTTTTATACCCCTAAACCGTACGCCTCGTCTACGTTTAAGAATAAAGATGAAATCAGAAAACCGATTAGTCAGCAAGACATTATCACAGCACCGTTCGAAAGCTTCATACATGTTAAAGGGACGCTGCAGGTAAAAAAGCTGACGGCAGTGCTTTTCAATGTAAATCTAGTGAAACTCGATGGCACATTTATTTGATGAGATTCGTTCGAGTTGAACGGTCAAGTAATGATAAAAAACGCAGTGTCGGCATAACTACGACGATCAAAGGACTGGTATTTTTAAGGAAAATGAAAAAATGAGTTGGCTAACGGAGGGTGGCTCGGGGCGAATAATTCGCGGGACGCTGTTAAAGAGTTCAATTACGCCGTTCCCGTTAGGACATTGTGGGATTTTTCGAAGATTACAAAAAGGTAGTGGTTAACAGTAAACAAGATTTGGGGTTCTTCTGAGAGCCGCCTCTGATAACATGCTGTAATTTCAGCTGACGCTGCTATGTTGATCTTGATATAACTGACTTGTAATGGAGGGTTCCTTACATTACAATATCAGACAGCCCGGTTAAAGCTGTTGCGTATGGTCGAGAAAGAATACATGATTCACCTTCCTTTTTCGATCTGGGAAATTCACGAGTACCCCAGTTTGCCGTTGACAACACGTCATAGTTGGAAAATTTAAAAAACGAGTACCCCAAATTGAAAAACCTCGTTAGTGATTTTAGGTTTCCAGACTGGAGGAAGAACAATTTGAAAAAAGACGCTTCCAGCTTTGATCACTGCGATCTACTCAATATAAAAACTGTTTTAAATTCACAGTACTTCCCGTCGATAACATCCATGGTGTCTACGCATTTTTTTACGACATGTTTACCAGATTCCAGAGCTCATACTACCAGATACAAGGTGCCCACAGTTGGATTTCAACACGTTTAAAAAGTAACGTACCTCTCTATGTTATTGACTGCTCCAAGCAGAATGATTCAATAAAAAACTGGCCCCGTAGACGTGCGTCTGGAGTTTGAGACTAAAAACGCTATTGCTGCAAACACTGCGGTTACTGCTTAGTACTATATGACTCACCCCCTGGCATACCCTCTGCTCACGGGTAACGTTAAGCGGGTGGTGGGAAACGGTGGTGGGGTAAACCCTTATAAATAGCTGAAATTTTGTACGTGTGTCTCATTCGGGTTTTCATGGAGAAGCTAAACAGTTTTTAAACGAGCCGGGACTCGGTCGAGGCGACTCGATATTAACATTAAAGAACGAACTACTCTACAAGGTGAGGGCATGCGAAGACTCTTTGCTCGCTTTAGACCTACAGTTAGAGTGCCCAGTGACTCTTATAGATTTCGGTCATTTCAAGGAATGCGCGTGGGCACGGCCCGAGGGCTAGTCAGGTCCGGAAACTTGTCGTGTCACTATATGGATTCATCCCATTAGGGGTTCGATTACGTTTTGGTCAGTTAGCTGAAATGAACGATCCTTTTTCTTTCGAGATTTACAGTTTCTACTTGAACCCTTCCGTGATACCGCAACACAGGGGCTGTATTGTTAGGGTGGGGGTAATTGTTAGGGTGGGGGGGGGTAATTGTTAGGGTGGGGTAATTGTATAAATTGAGCGACTCCTACCCCGAGTACATTACCTACCCGTGTTGAAGCTTTCGCAACGATGGCGCTATACATTTTCAGTTATAAGGAAGGAGAAGAGAGGAAATTATTGGGTACTTCGACTGTACTGATTATACTCCTATGCCGACTTTCGATGTTAAGGACTTTTAAAAAGGATTGAGGTTTGTTTTGAGGTAGTCGAGAGCCCCAGGAATACGACACGGATGATGAAGAAAAATCCTATTAAACAGGCTCTAAATGGTATAGAGAGGGTATTAAAAAACCGGAGGTGTACACTTCCCCTTTTGGAAGGACGGAGAAATGAAAAAAATGTAAATACCTGACTGTACTAATTTCACACCTAATATGAGTTTTATGATGTGACGGGTTTTGACAGGATTAGGGTTAGGTTTTGCAGAGAGGATGATGTGAAGTGAAAGGGTATAAAAGGGTATTAAAGGTTGTACACGCTTCCTTGTGGAAAAGGGCGGAAAATTTAAAGCGTTTAAAAACCATCAACTGTGCTAATTTAACATCCCATGGGGGACGCTGGGATGTGAGGGACTGTGACAAAATTGATGTCTCTTTTCACATAGTTCCTTTCACATACGAATGGGAAGGGGAAGTGGAGGGGGAAGAACCCCTGCTAAAAAAATCTCATTGGTCAGAATAAGCGCGTCTTGATTGGTCGAAATGTCCTGTCTAAAAGTAAAATTTGAGAATTTACGTCAGCGTTGAGATGGAGTCGCAGATATGGAGTGGAACCCACGCGGATTTCCAAAACGTAAAGAGCGTATCAATGCGTTAACCGGGGTTTTTTTTTGATCTGTCTACTTTTTGGATGTGATCTTTCAAAATGCGTAATTGTAGGGTTTTTTAAGAATGGGGTGACTCTCTCGGGGTTCCTTTAAGGGTAAAAAGGGATGCGTTTATTGGTCACACGATGTGTTCAATCAAATCACTCCTCATTTCAATTCCATAACCCTGGCTCTGGAGAAAAAAACCAAATTTTATATTAAATCGGACACGGAGGAGGATTTTCAAGGTCACAAATGTTTTCGGTCGTATGCACGTGTTTCTCTTTGACGGGGGCATACTTTAACGGGTTAACGAGGCCGAATGGACTCAGTTTACAAACAGCCTTCCTTTTGATGTTTCATTGCTCTCAGAGAAATTTTATTTTCGAAGAGTCTGTTTCGGTTTACCATTCACCACTAGCTCAGGGTTGGTAGAGGAGGAGTATTTGCAAAAGCAGATAGTAGGGACTCCTCTGCTCCCGCTCAAAAATTAGCTCTTGAAGTGGCCTTGTACAAACGTTGGCCCAATGGATGTGGCAGTAGTTGAATTTCACGCATTTCAAGGCAATAAAAGGGCCCTTTATTCTTAAAGAGCTCGCGTCGTGGGGGGAAATCTTTTCAATGTCAAATTATATTTAAAACCACCTTTTCCTAGAGAACGGTTGAGCGCCAAAAAACGTTTCAAAAGTCGCTGGCTTGAAGATAAATACCATAAGATTTCTTGGGAGGGGGTGATTATCCCTACAGAGCTAATGTACTTCGCACTCTATGCAAACTTTGGCCGTGATTACCGCGTGGGTTGGAGAAGCAGAGTTCTGAGAAAGTTTCACGGTGATGTCCGTGAAACTGGACGATTTTAGTGTGCGAGGAGGCCCGGGAATCCGTGTAGCTGTAAAACCCCAAAACCCCAGGTTTGCTTGCTCGTTGCCACAACTACCCTCAACGAGGATCCCAATGTGAAATGCGCAATGATTGCAGCAAAGTGCCGTTTCGAGTCCTAACAAACAGCTGCACAATACCAACGCTTATTTTGTATCGGGAGTGATTAGTAAAGGGCGGGGGGGGTTCGGCTTTAGTTGAGAAACCCGACGTGTTGGCTTGAAAGGACTCGCCCAGGGTCACATTGAAAGGCTTCACCGAGTAAAGTGACTTTTAACTGTAGGTTAGTACGAAAAAATTCTTGGCGGGGTGAATGATTGGTAAGTCCTAAGGCTGGCGTAAAAAACCGTAAGTCCTGGGGTCTTTACTGCTCTTACGCGGTAAAACCCTAAGACC